>NC_051179.1:74875333-74907638 GCF_013339695.2 Rhipicephalus sanguineus | reverse complement strand
GAAAAAACACGCGATAACACTGATATTCGTAGCATTCCGGGAAAGCCTCGGGGAAGGCCGAAGAAAAACGCTACGGCCGTGTCTTCCCTCTACCTGCCGTTACTTCTCACGGGGTGAGCGGGGGAACGCGGTGCGACAGCCAGGCGAGCATCAGAGAGCTATTTTTCGATGATGGATGCTATGATCGAGCTTTGGCGATCGAGGATCGGTTCATGTAGCCTCCGCAATGTGCTTGGTGGTAGCTCAGTGGGCTAAATGCCCGCCAGCCATCGTCGCGGACCGAGAGGACATCGGTTCGACTCCCGTCAATGGAACTTTTTCTTACACTTTTTCTTTGCCATCTGATGGCGTTCATTTCCGCTGACTTTCCCGTGACGAAATACGTCATGTAAATCTTGGTGGACCCTGCGTAAACATTTTCCTGTTAAAGACAAAACCGAGAAAAATAATAGCGAAAGAGATAGAAAGGAACAAAACAGAACATACTTCCTGATCTGATTGGTAGGCGGCGCTGCTGCTGGCTGGTGATCGAGTTACTGGGAGCGCCAACTCGGGCGCTTGCACGCTTCTCTGCAATGTCGAAACTTATTTGAAGTGCGCTTGTGGCACATTCTCATAGAGCGGGCTGTGTGTGGCGAGGCGAAACCAAAATTTGTCTGTCCTACGTACGCGAAATCTCGTACTCCGTATGTTGGTTGGTTGGTAACACCTTTATTGACGGTCCGGCAGAACTTTCGCCGACTGGGCTTTAGGTCTCCCACTTGGGGACGCCGAGGCCTTGCCTCACCGCCGCCTCGCGGGCTGCTGGACAGCCCAAAGTTGGTCGCCGAGGCTGGGGCGCGCAGGCAGCGGCCCACCGCGGCGGAAGGGTTCCGGAGTTAGCACCTTTCGGGTTTTTGTCACAGTCCCAGAGCATGTGATTTATTGTGGCGACCTCAGTGTGGCAGACCTTGCATATATTTACTACTCCGTATGTGCCACAGAAAGTAGGCAATCCCTACTTCCATAACGACAAAAAATTGGGTACGGGGAAGTATGTGGGGAAGGGTGTTTGAGATATATTAACGTGAAACCTGCGGAGGGGCGAAGCATACAGTGTGCGCCGGTGTTTCTCATAGCAAATGAACGCTAATGGGCAATGAGAAACGGAAGAAGATGCGAGACAGAGACCCGCAGTCCGCGTTGAGTTAACGTGCGCGCTGCGAATTTTTATTGTTCAACTACGCGCAGAAAATTTCCCACCGGCACTACATTGCAGGTCAAGATCCAGTGCCTATATATACGGGGTGGGCCGGTGAACGGTTGTGCAGCGCGAGCAGTCGCAATCAAGAAACTCGCTAGCAGACGCTGCCTGCATCGGCGTTGTCTCTTGCGGGCGAGGACGCGTTCTCGTTCCTTGCGATCTGGTAGTTCGGCGTTCATCGCAGAAAGAGCGCTTCTATAGTTAACGCACACCGTTCGCTCTCTCTCGCCACACGGCGAGAGCTGAGGCGGTGGCGCCCTCTTTTGCGCTCAAGCAAATGGACCGCCCCGACAGTGACGATGATGCACGCCGCGATGGCAGTCGACGATGAATGATGCACTTCGCCCCTAAATAGCGGTCAGCTCGCAATATAGGCACAAGGCTGGAACCACAGTGGAGCCAGTGTTCGACCAAGTTTTGCTGGTAATGTCAAGCTTTTCCTAGAAATGTTACGTTTTTGCTAGTAGTGCTAGTAGTAGGTATTAGGTGATGTTACGTGATTTTAATCACGGGACTAGTTAAGTGACCTTAGGTAAAATTTAGCCCATGATAGTGTTTTTATTCTACGCCGGACAAATCGGCACACGTGTTTTGGGAGGGAAGCAGAAGTTGAAGAGGACGAAGGGAGCACTTACGGGTTCTTGATGATGATAATTGCTGATCCCACTACCAAGTGCAACGAAAAGCTTAAGGAGCTCCGATCTTAAAAAAAGAGAGAAGGGATAGCCTTGCATAGGACAGTCACCTGTTCTTTTTATGTAGCGGCCGTGGTACAGTATAGCACGTATTGTTTGCCCTGTGGCATAGAAAAGCTGTCATCGTTACGAACTGGCGCGCGCTCATTTCATCTGCTTCATCTTCGTCCGCGTCTTCTTCTGTTTCTAGTGCTCTAGCTCTGCTGTGACGTAACCTTGCGTGACTTTGTGCATGCTGCGCAATTTAAAAAGAAATAGTATAAGTAAGTACAGGCTTTTTCACGTTACACAATTATTGCAAAACAAGCAGTGTGATGCCGTGAAGCTTACATAGCGACTACAAATCTACTTCATTTTACCACATCATTATAATTCGTATTATCTTTGTACAAAAGTTAAAGGTTTGCCTTCATGCAATATGGTAAGCTGCTTTATAAGGGCCGACAATGGTGGAATAAAATGGAAGTTATGACAGGTATGAAGACACGCTTTGCTGTAGTCGCGTGATACTCTAGCATCATGTAATAATGAAGTATGAATAAATGGCTGTTCTCAGTTAATGGTTTTCGCATAGTAGTTCTCGTAATTTTTTCAGTATGTCTTCAAGTGTTATAAAAATCCAGTAAATGAAAAAAAGTGTTGCTTAAGAGATTTAAATTCCGCTTGAATTATTACACTATGAGTCCTCACGCTATCACACACTCGCGGATTCTGGCTTCTGCTTTAGGAGGAAGGATGCATTTTTAAAATCGTCCAAGTGAGGGTGAGCATCTAAAATTAGGTGTTGCATAAAACGAGCGTACTGTATAGGCTTCCTGGAGTCTTTTCTCAACAGAGATTTATGTTGAGAGTTTTGAAGCGATCCAAATTAAGACATCCGGCATTTTTGTTTAGCTGAGTACAGGCAGGTTCGGCCTGTGACCACACGCTGAGTACAGACAGCTCGGCCACGCGACGCCGGCTGTTAAAAACACTCCGACATTTTCCTTGAGTTTGAAAGCTGCCTTGAGACGCGCACTAAAAAGGGACGCATTTCTGTACCCACTGCCGATGTGGAACGCCGACTGAGCAATGCCTCGAACGCCACCGCGCGGCAGGAGGCGCGGAGGGGTCACTCCGCGCGCCACAGTTTTAACTAATGGTGAATTCCATTGGCAGATTCGGAGCACTTCCGGTAGCAGTTTTTCTGCTCCGTTCGGAGCAAGTCTGTTCCATTGGCGGATTGAGAGTGCTCCCTGTATGTTTCATTGGCAGATCTCGAGCAGCTCCGGCGCCAGATCCACTCCACGGAGCAGCTCTCTCTACTCCGCGAAAAGCGGCGGATTCGACCGGAAGTCGCAAGCTCCCCGCGCGTGCGCAGAGCGTGGTGTACCGCGTGTGTGATGAAATGTGCTGTCCGACCGCGCCCGTTCTCTCCGCTGGCGCCCGTGAAGGCCAAAACGGCGCGAACCGCGAGAAATGCTGGGCGCTTGCGAAGCAGATGTGCGCTAGCGCCCCCTACCGTTTGCTCTGGCGAGGGCACTTGTGTTCCATTGGCAGATTTCCTTCGGATGCTCTCCACGGAGTGGAGTGCTCCGGCGAAGAGTTCGTCGGCCACTCCGAATCCGCCAATGGAATTCACCATTAGAGTGTTGGGTTGTGGCGCGCTGCTCAAGCACAAAGAAGTAACAACCGTAAGAGTTCGCGCTTGTCCTGTGTGTACCTGCGCGTTCTTTTCGAGTGTCGTTCCTTGTGTTTTAGCCGCGCGCTGCAAGTGTCGAGTTGTGACCGTTAGTTCGCGGTCCTCCCATGTGTGTTCTTTTCGTCAGTTCTTTGCGCTCGAACGGCGCGTTGCAAGTATCGAGCTGCTTGCCGTTCTTCGTGTGACAGTCTAACTTGTTGCTATCGCATTCATTGCTTAGCCGTTGCGACGAAACTGTGACTTTTTTACGCGTGTGCATTGTTTTTCCCATTCGATGTATTTTGCTTAATGAACGACGGCGTTTACTTAGCTTGATGCCTATCGAAGTGCAACTTTTACGGTGAGAGAACGTTTTCAATGCGCGCAAGCGTCGTCATTATGCAGACTTGCTAATTGAATATTGAACCAGGGAGAATCGGGCAGCAGCAAAACAGCCACTGCGTAAATCATGAAGACAGGTGCTCGCGCATGAGGAGATGTCGATTACATCACATATTTTTTTCCTCGGATTATCTTGAGCATTTCTTTTAAACAAAATTTCCTACGTGAAAGAAAAAAATTCGTTAACGCGAGCCGTCTTCTATCCAAGTTGTGCTGCGCCAGATAATATAAAATTAAAGTAGGAACTGATGTGGTTGCGCACGCACTTATTCGCGGTTCGCTGACTGTTAGCGAAATTGACGTTACCTCCCACACTGAAAGCGACGACTTCTCAACCAACGTTAACGTTGTTCTCAACTAGACCTGTGCGCCGCCGCCACCGTCGCTAAAGTGTACTACAACTGTACCGTCGCCGCCGCCTGCTTTGCTCTCACCGTACTGCGCCGCCGCCGAAGTCCGAAGAGTGATCGCGGCGCCGCCGCCGCCGCGCAGTAATTGTTACGCACCACCGTTTGTCCTTTCCTTTATTCCGAATCGGAAATCTGTAGATAAAAAAAAATAGGCAGATCCCACAGATTGTGGGAATCAATGTCACGCGAAGCAGTCAGCGTGCAGCAGCATATGCCGTATTTTTTGCCTTGAGCCAAGCGTTACAAGTTGGATATACGTCTCTGTATAAATTGAGCAGTGGTGCGCATATTGTGGGCTTACAAGGCATGTAATCTAGACTGGCGTGTAAGCGTTAGCTGATGGTCGGACGCAACGTCGGCACTCACGTTATACAAGAGAAGTCAGTTTGATCACCACGAAGGGCTCGCTACGGTAGCATGACGTGCATACCTATAGTCAAACGTGCCCGTATCCGTCGTTCTTCTTTTATACTATTGGCACGCTCGCTGCCGCCGCTCCCATAATATCTAATGTTTATTACATTGGTGTAAAATCGGATAGCCAACTCTTCAGCCCGAACCGGCGTTCTCCTGACATAACGCTTGTACTGGGTGAAGGGCACGCTTCGGTGTGTCAATGTGCATATTTATAGTTAAGCCCGACGTTTTACTATAGCCTGCGGAGTCATAGGTGTGCACATTGTAGGGGCCACGCCGGCGGCGGCCCAGAACTCCACAGAGGCGAGGCCGGCACAACGACCAACACGTCTTTACGCCTCAAACGACCGGCAGCGACTCACCATCAGCGGCCGCTGAGTGCGAGTCGCGAGCGTGCCCGTGTCCATCGTTCTTCTATTCTACTACCGGCATGCTCGCAGCCGCCGCTCCCATGCTGCCCCCGCCCCTCCGGTGAGATTAGGGAGGAGAACGCAATGTCCATTACCCTTGGCCACGGCGGACCACACGTAGCGCACGCGACCACACGCCGGCACAGTTCGTCCACCATTTCACTATGATCCCGGCGTTGTCCTTGGCAACTGGGGGCGCGGCATCCACTTTCGTGTCGGCTGTTGTCGGGGCAGCTACTCTGCTGCCGCTGTCTGTGGTTGCCTTCTCTTCCTTGTTGTTCACCTCTGATTCCTCCTTGTGATCAGCGTTGACATCCTCGGAATCTGCCTGCCGAGCCTTGCCTGCATCTCCTTCATTGTTTACCTTGTCCTTCTCGTCTTTCCTGTCCTTGCTGTCAGGTGGCCCATCCTCGCTGGCGCCTGCCGTCGAGGCCTCCTCAGCAAATGCTGCCTCTTTCTCCTTTCTCTTCACTCTCGTCCTTCTTACTGCGCTTGGAGGCAGCAGCCTTCTTCGCACCAGGCACCGTCTTCAGGCTGCCACACTCCACCCACATGCAGACTTGTTCTCCTGCCGGGGACGTGTCCTCGCCGGTTCAGCCTTAACCTTCTTGGTCTCTTGCTCGGCGCGATGCTCCATCTCACTGTCCTGGTCGTTTTGCGACATGTTTTCGCGGACGTGTGCCCCTGCGTCCACAGCGCTCTTCGGTTGCCCTACACGAATCACCTCAATGTCCAATACGACCCCGTTGAGCAGCTTCTCAAGCTCGTCATCATCATGGTTTTTCGTTTGCTTTATTTTTTTCCTTCCTCTCCTTCTTCACAGTTTTCTTCTGTTGCTCCTCAACATCACCGTCCGCGCCGTCAACTACTCGTGCCCGTCCACCCCTGCGTCTCCTCTCGCGCCATTCTCATCTACGGCGTCCTCCTCCACTTTGTCGTCCTGAATGTCATCCCGAGACTCATCAGCCTCTTATTCACCGTCCTGCAACTCGTCGACTTTTTCCCCGAGGACTTCCTCGTCCACATGAGCCTGTTTCTCACGACTGACGTTCCTCCTGGCCGCCTCGTCACCGGACAGCTCGTCTTCATCGGGGTCGCCTAGTAGCACCATCCCGCTGCGTTGTCTGCGCCTTCCGCACTCTCCTCGACGTCAGCCCCGGCACGCTGCTCCTTCGCTCCAGACGGATAAACCTTTGCGGCAGCGTCTTCGAGACCCATGTCGTCCACGAACGGGACGTGGGCGGTGAAGTAATCGATGTTGTAGTCGTGGAGCCGTGGAGCCGAGGTAGTTGTGGAGGCACAGGTGGCTCGACAGCAGCGCCGACAGGTAGTGGCGGAGCGTAGTGATGCACCCAAAAGAGCGTCTTCGCAATTTTGCGAGCTAAGTCTGCAAATTTCTCGAGTGAATAAAAGGAATGGACAAAAAGGTATGGCCTAAAGCGAGGATGGGATCGCCGCAGAACGTGCAGAACCTCCACGGTTTAAGGGGTTCTGGCATCAGCGCGGTGGAAGAGCTCCTGCATGGCCAGAACATATTCTTTGAGACCCTCGCCGGGATGTAATGTTCGGGCGTCCAGCTCGCGTCTTGATGAGTGTAAGTGCGCGCCAAAATTCGATGAATGCGCAGTTTTGTACCGGCATAGGAATGAAGAAATGCGCCTGATGATTGAGGCATGGCGTATCGATAATAGTGGTAGCGCACGCGTGAGCGAACCGTCGGTTCACTTGCATAAAGATGAAATGAAATGCCTTAACAGCTATCTTTCACGTAGACCCGCACGCGTGCCGGATTGATAGGTTCGCCTATTGCATGGGTATTCGCAGATAAGTTTTCCTTCCTTTTTCTTTTCCGCCGTTGTGCGTCTCTTCAATCGTTAGCCGGCATTTGTGGTGTCGTGACTTCTTTCTTGTGTCCGTGTTTGCACGCCCTGTCTTTTTAGAATGAATGCTTACCAGCTAGCCGAGCTCTCTGTTATTCTAAGCTGTGTCTGCTATATTTCTTTTCGTGAGTGTCTTTAGAAGAGCCACACCGGACAAAAATATGCACAGTGCGTAATAGACGCATCGAGACAGACATTTCGCGACCCTTAGATTAAAAGAGGTCGGTACAGAAGATCTCAAAAAAGGGCGGGTGTGAAAGAAACGGGCAGAAGCGATGCAAGTGGCCTGAACACTCCGGATAGTCTAATATTTGGTGTGGGTTCAATAGTCTCAGTTGCCAGTGATACTGGCACCTCACTCGACGTTGCAGTGGCGGTGGCCTACATTTGTAATGACTTCGGGCTCGCTGGCTCACTGAAAGCAGGTGCCTCTATTTGTCGCTTTCCTTGATAAGCGATGAGCGATGTACTCTCTCTTGGGCGTGTTTGTTTTGCTGGATATATGTAGAATTTTCTACTGAAGCCCTTATGCCTTATTATTAAATATTTAATTAAAAAGAAAATTACAAATTCAAATAACTTCGCGATTTATACTACGCTCAACTGAAATACTACTTCAATTTACGGTGCATCATATGTGGCACCGTTCACACTCGTAGTTAGTACTGCGGGAAGTTTTACACAAAGAGTCTCGCTACAGGAGTAAAGCAGCAACTTGAACCACCGGTCGGAACAAAACTTTCTTATCGCCACCTTAAGATGTATAGTGGCTTAGGTGAAAACCCGACCAGGTCAGGCGTGTAGCAATAGAGATATTCAAAAGGGAACTCATCGGCAGATTAGCGAATATGTCATGTTTCAGCCAAAGTTTCGAGCAGCATCTTTGTGAAGGAAAAACAACGCTAATAAACCGACCCGGACTAAGGACCCGGACCCGACCCGGACTCCGTTCTATTATGTGTTACGGCTTTTGCGTTTTGACACCGGCTTCGTTTAAATTCTGTCAGCTCAGTGCTGCAAAAAAAAATGTAAGGCAGCTTCGCACTAGTGGCGCCAAGCCTGAAGGAAGTGCGGAGCTTGGCAGCCTTCTTTGTTTCTCTTCCGTTTTCTTTTACTTTCCTCCTATCTTTATTTTTGTTTTTCTTTTCCAGTTCTTTGTCTTTTTTTCTCGTTATTTCTATTTATTGTAATTTTTCTTTGTATTTTTTTCCTTTCTTTCTCTTTCTATTTCTCGCTTGCTTCCTCTTTTTTCTATTTTTTATACGTGGTTTTGCCTGCGTTACGCCAAGCGACGACAACATACGACAGCATACGACAGCTCGGGCCATTAAAGTGCTCCACTCTTGATATCATCATCAAGGTGCTCTAAGAACAAGAGGAAGAAAACTTCACTTTGGCGCGAGCTCGCGCTCAATATGCTACAGACGGCTATGCTATACGTGGTTTTGCCTGCGTTACGCCGAGCTACATGAGACAACGACAGCATAAGAAAGCCCGGGCAAATAAAGTGCTCCGCCCTTAAACAGAAGGAGTGAATCTCCCTGTTAGGCAAAACAGCCTATGCAGGCGTAATGGCGGTGCAACGTCAATTGTGGTTGTGGTGCTGGTTATCTAATTTTACAAGAAAGCCTTAAACGCTACATATGTACTCCTCGATACAAGCATCATGTCAGGTTAACGTCAATTGTGGCTGCAGTGTTGGCTCAGCTTTTATAGCAGTCTAATAAACATTACATTTGTATTCCCATGATTCAGCAAGCTATATATGGAGCATTGCTCGACCCCGGAGGAATACATTAACGAAAGTTAGGTATGATATTCACATGATTGCATCATAAAGTGCACTTAGTTTCGATAATACTGGCGTATGTACTCTAACGTGAGGGCTGACGTTATGTCGCACCGTTAGTTACTCTTTAAACGCCAGTGTTGTCGATGCGCCTGGTAAGCCCAGGAAGGGCACACAGCTACTAAACTTCAAAAAACACGTCAATCTACCTCGTAACGCTTGGCAGAAAGCCATAAAATACAGCATAGAAGTACTCGCTGACTGCTTCGCATGAAACCGATTCCCACAAAGTGTGGGATCTGCCGAATTTTTTATTTTGAAACTGGTGATTTGAACGAATACAAGGTCACCTGCTTCTTACTCCTGTTAAGCTACTTGCATTTTACAGCTCGACTTGTTTAAAGCGTTTGACCTCGGGCTATGTCATAGATGACCTGAAGTTGTGATGTCATTCGATCATAGCAGCTATAGCGTCGTGAAAACGCTTTCGAGGCCCAGTACATTTCTCTGCGACATACAGAGGGCGCGCCGGTACCGACAAAGAAGAAAACAAAAGGCATTTTTGCAAACAAAAGGATCGAAACTTGTGATCGAGGTATCAGTGCAGTGCTGTTTGAATTATTTTTTTGACAAGTGTTTTCCGATTCATGAGGGCGGAATGTATTGGTACGTGCTTGTGCACTTTCCAAATACATTGTTCCACTTGCGGAAACAAAAATTTAGCCGAGAGGGAAATGCCCCTGCTGACGCTCCTCCGTCGTAGAGGATGAACTTTGTTTCTTTTAAAGCACTTATATATTTAAAGGTAGTTGACGCCGTCATTAACTTGACTGATTGATAGGGTCAGTAGAGAGAGGTGATAATAATAACTACGCTAATATTTTTGTGAGAGATCTTGAAACTAAGTTCTTGTCAACCCAGAAAATTAAGCCACTTCTTTACAAACGCTTCTTAGATGATATTTTTATCATTTGGACGGATACACAAGAGAACCTAATTAATTTTATAGAATCCTTCAACAAAGCTCATCGAGACATAACTTTCACTTATACGTACTCAAGAACTGAAATCAATTTCCTCGACGTCCACGTAATAGTAAAAGACGGGTCCTTGACTAGTACCGTTTACAAAAAGACTACAGACAGGCAGCAGTACCTTCACTTCGATAGTTGTCACCCTCGCCACTGCAAGACGAGCATCCCGTACTCGCAGGCCCACCGATTCAGGAGAACTTGCTCCCGCCCCGAAGACTTTGAGGCCAACGCAAATAATTGGCGCAACGTACTTGCGAAGCAACACTATCCTCCTTCTATAGCCAACGACGCCATACGTAAAGGGGCAAACCTAGATCGCCAACAACTACTTTATCAGCAGAAAGAATTAAAACAAGAGAGACGGAAAAATTTGGTTCTTACATTTGGAAGCAACCCCCCTAACGTACACAAAATTCTAAAGAGACACTATAACATCTTACAACAGAGTAAACGACTATCAAGAATTTTCCCTTCCCCTCCGCGAGTTGTTTATAGACGCGCCAAAAACATTAAGGGTTATCTTGTGCATTCGAAAACCGATAAGGCACCTGTAACTGGATGCCAGCCATGCGGCAAGGCTCGTTGCAAGGTGTGCAAACACATACAGGCAACCAACTTTGTTGAAAGCACACATTCCAGCTTCAAATACTCTCTTCACTCAAACCTTAACTGTGACAGCTGTAATGTAGCATACCTTCTCGAGTGCGGAGCATGCAGTATTCAATACATAGGTCAGGCAGACACGGCCTTCCGCACCAGCTTTAACAACCATCGGTCCCATGTTAATTCGCTTCCACATCTTCCTTTGTCTCAGCCTATAAATTCCGAAAACCATCCATTTGATTCCATCAAGGTTACACTCCTGCAAAGTGGTTTCTCCAGTACAAGGGAGCGTGAACAGCGCGAATCATATATGATTTATAAATTTAATACATTGAAGGCTGGGCTAAATATCAATCCGGGCATACTGTCTTCAATTCGTGCTCTGGAAGATTCAAGTTAATAATAATTTTAACCGAAGATCTCTCTCTTTTTATTTATTTTATTTTATTTATTATTTTTTATTACAGTTTATTTTATTATTTTTTCGGACATCGATTCAGGAGCACGCTGTCGGACATACAGCATGCTCACACGCATTCCAATCTTAAGGTATTCTCCATTTTCTTCATAAGCATTAACTTGAGCCACAAACCGGAGATCGTGACCACCTGTTTTTTAGTGAATGTGCCTTTGTACACTCTTCCCGGACTTTTACTAAGCTTTTGAGTTGACTGCCTTTAAGCGCTTATCCCTTCTTGTGAAGCTTCATCCCCTCACAGGCTTCAGGAGCAAATGTGGAGGGGGGGAGCCGAAGACGTGAGGAGTGACAATGGGCTGGAGGAATGCACCCATGTTGGGTTGGGGCTTCAAAGCATTGGAGCTCGACTAGTGACTACAGGAATGTACCTCACCTGGACGATATGTGTATATCAGCGTTGTTGTTTTTTTCTGTTTTTTCTTTTTTCAGGAAACACATGTTTTTCATAGGTCAAAGTATGTGCACGTGCGCGGGGTGTTCACGACCTTTTTTTTCTTTTCTTTTTTTTCCCCAAGAAACACGTGTTATTCTTATGTCAGTCAAAGTATGTGCACATAGCGTATTCGCGACTCTTTTTCGTCAGGTTTCTTACTTCTCTCTCTCTTCTTTTTTTTCCTGTATGCACTTTTTCTTAACCTTTTTCTCTCTCTCTCGGCTCGGAGAACGATGATATAAAAGCGCATCGAAGCCTGGTAAATTTCATCCTGATGAAGATCGGTCTCCGATCGAAACGTCGACAAATAAACAGTTTTTTAGAAGCGTATACCTTTTTCCTAATTATTTTACGGCAACCGAAGACAGACTCTTCATAATCTACGTACTATATATATGCTCAAGTGAAGTGGACGAACGAACGAAAAACGATGCTTTATTGCCAACGCCGCGGCCGGGGACCGGCCTTCGTCGGGCACACATGCATATGACTGTAACGCGTACGTAGAAGACATATTGGAGGTGGATTCTCTAACGACTTGACCGATGCTGCATTGTGCGACGCATTCGTTTGTTGCGAGAAGTTGTGCACTTCATCTTTGGCTTCGCCAGTCGTCGGATGTCGTTGCGGCGGCACACTGCGGTTAAGTGAGAGCATCACGTCTTTTGCTTTCACTTTTTAGATGCGAAGCAGCTTTTGCTCGGGGCTGTGTGCGGTGGCGATTGTGGCTTCAGCGCTCCACTGCGCTTGCGCCTACTCTCTCTCCCACTCTCCTCCTTTACGCAAGTGTTCGGTCGCCTTCTCTCCTCTCCTACCCCGCGCTGCAGCCGCGGTGCAGAGCCGCGCCGCAGCCAAACACAGCCTGTAAACCCCTCTCTCCTCTCCCTCCCCCGTTTCATGTGTAACAAGAGCGTGCGCTCCGTCGTCTTCCGTCATTCTCGCTTCGCTCCTGTTCAGATGAGTTGTAACGTCAACGTCGGCGCCACTCGTTTACTCGGCGCTAACGGAAAGCAACGCAAAAATACAACCTAATGATAACACAAACACTAAATACAAACCTCACATACTAACGGAAATGCCGAGTGAACGTAACGGAAACTTGCTGTGCACCCCCAATGCTGCTTCGCATTCCTTCCTGGTTCCCTTGAGTGGGAGATGGTGTAATGTTTTGCTCATATCTCGTCACATTGTTATGTAAAACTCAGCACCGGCTAATCAGATTTGAAAATTGTACTTACTTTGTACTGACATGCTGCTTATACAAATGCTCAGGATCACGATTGTTAACTCTGTATATGACAGATGTTTTTTAAATTTTTTTTTGTAGTGCCACTTTTCCGGCACGCCAGGTAATGGAACTGGCTGCCCCCCGGGCTGCGTTTGCGTAACCGATCACGCCAGAGGCCTGGGTACTGGTGACGGAATATGCAGGAAAATAAATTAGAAGTGGAGGCACTTCCAAGGAGTTCTCTTGAGTACAACATGCCGTTCCTGTAAACAACGAGATCTTGTTCTTAAACCAAGCTTGGCTTGATAACTGTTAGACTGCAAGTTGAATTGGTACGTAAGTGTAACTGACCATGTGGCTTGGTTTGGTGCGCACCAAACCAAGCCTGCTTGGTTTTGCTTGTATCATTTTTGTAAGCGCCGATAAAAATGTGGATTCATGCTATTCATTGTGGGATCAGATGTTGGGTGACGATGGGGTGTTTTAATCTTTGCTGGTTGATAAATATGCGTGGATTCTGGGAATAAAATTTAGTTTTACTTGGCATTCGTCTCATGTATTTGTTCCTGGCTTGTGTCTCCGCATTCTTTGCGCTATCCGCTCTATTATGCATTTTTACAAACTCGCCCAGATTTTGGTTCTCGTAATGAAAATTTAGGCATCTATGACCGAAGGTGACAATTTTGAATATTCAAACGCATTTTCAGTCTTGACAGCATACAGTGTTATATAGTTTCCGAGTCAAGTTGCAAAGAGGAGACATTCGGTACCTCTTCTCCTTTCATATGAATGACAACGTCAATGACTAAACTAGGAACAATAGGGGCGAAAACCTGACCGCTGAGGGTTCACCAGGTGATGCCAGGTGATACGCTGGCATCACCTGGTTTGTTCGTGTAGGCGGCCATGGATGCAATTTACGACCGTGGAGTGTGTATACAAAGACCCGCTGACGTGCCTATATAGAAAGGGAGCATGCGTAATCACTTGAGAAAGTTTGCTGAAATTCTGCGATATACAGCAAATTAGGTCACCGAGGTCAAGACAGTAAAATAGGGTATTGCTGCATGGATGTAGTTGTGTCAAGCAAGACAGGCAGGATGTGAAGCCAGTTTATGCATTTGTTACCTGTTCACTTTGTTTTTGATGCTTTGATACCGCGCTGTAAATAATGTGTCCCAGCGTATTGTGACACATGATTCCTAATAGTGCCGGTTAAGTTTTTGGCTGCAGCTTTTGCGAAGGTTATCTCATTTACGCTCCGTAACCAAGGAATGGGAGCTGAAAGTGTTACAGCAGAGCTGTTAAGCTCGAAGTTGGCCGTGTCTCGTAGATAAATAATTTTTATCATCATGAACCGGTACGCACCATCCTTGTCCTCTTGTTTATCGCCCTCTTCTTTCTCTTCCGCTTCGCTACCAGAAGACGTGCGCCGATTTGTCCGGCGAGGGATGCAATAACATGATAGGCAAGAGAACGAGTGCACACAGAGAAAAAAAAAGGAAATTGGCAAAAAGATTTTGTGCCGAGGCGATAGTCAAACTCGCGTACCCACGATCCGAATGCCAGCGTCATAACCACTCCGCTATCCAGGCACGCTGCAGAGCAGATCATGCATTGTATAAAATATTACAGCGAGGTGGTGGGAAAGGGAAGTGAGGGTGAGAGAGATGTGAAGGCTTGGAGGCTGGAAGAACAAGTACAGAGACACACAGCGAGAGATATAGAGAGAGAGAAAGAAGTAGAAACAGAGGAATAGAAAGAGAGGGAAGGAACAGAGAAAAAGTTAGAAGGCGGGAGACCGACTACACAGAGACAGAGAGTGATAGAGAATCAAGGATATAGAAAGAAATAGAAAAAAGGAGAGAAAGAAAGGGCAAAAAGAGAGAAAGAGACAGAAAGACAGAGAAACAAACAGACAAAAAGATAAAGACTTACAAAGCAAAACATAAACAGAGAAAAAGATAGAAGGCGAGACATCTACTACAGAGAGTTAGAGGAACAAACAACAAGTGAAAGAAACAGATAAATAGACATAAGGTGAGAAACCGACTGCATCGAGACAGATAGAGAAATAAGGGCATAAAAAGAAAGAGAATAGACAGAAGAAAGGGAAGAAAGAGAAAAAAAAGATGCTTGATCCCTCCGTCATAGGAATCGGTATAACACGAAAGTGAAACGTGTCGTCAAAGAAGTAGTTTATTGTTTATAGTGCATTGGTATATGAGAGCTTGTACAATGTCTACTGTTGTTGGACAGATGTAGCACCGCTTGATGTGGACGCATCGCACTCACGTTGACACCTGGTGGCACGTCTCCGTACCAACGACAAAAGCCCATGGTCATGATTTAAACCTTGCGGTAGCTGAAGTTCTTAACATATACGTGGACACCGCATGTGGTGAATCCCGCGCAAAGATGGCATCAAAAAACACATGATAAACACTGATATTCGATATGCATTCCTTGAAAGCCTCGTGAAATGCGAAGAAAAACGCTACGGGCGTCGTGTCTTCCCTCTAGCCTGGCCGTTACTTCTCACGGGGTGAGCGGGGAACGCGGTGCGACAGCCAGGCGAGCATCAGAGAGCTATTTTTCGATATGGATGGATGCTATGATCGAGGCTTTGGCGATCGAGGATCGTTCATGTAGCCTCCGCAATGTGCTTGGTGGTAGCTCAGTGGGCTAAATGCCCGCCAGCCATCGTCGCGGACCGAGAGGACATCGGTTCGACTCCCGTCAATGGAACTTTTTCTTACACTTTTTCTTTGCCATCTGATGGCGTTCATTTCCCTGACGTACTTCCGTGACGGAAATACGTCATGTAAATCTTGGTGGACCCCTGCGTAAAACATTTTCCTGTTAAAAGACAAAAACCGAGAAAAAAATAGATAGCGAAAGAGATAGAAAGGAACAAAACAGAACATACTTCCTGATCTGATTGGTAGGCGGCGCTGCTGCTGGCTGGTGATCGAGTTACTGGTGAGCGCTCAACTCGGGCGCTTGCACGCTTCTCTGCAATGTCGAAACTTATTTGAAGTGCGCTTGTGGCACATTCTCATTAGAGCGGGGCTGTGTGTGGCGAGGCGAAACCAAAATTTGTCTGTCCTACGTACGCGAAATCTCGTACTCCGTATGTTGGTTGGTTGGTAACAACTTTATTGACGGTCCGGCAGAACTTTCGCCGACTGGGCTTTAGGTCTCCCACTTGGGGACGCCGAGGCCTTGCCTCACCGCCGCCTCGCGGGCCTGCTGGACAGCCCAAAGTTGGTCGCCGAGGCTGGGGCTGCGCAAGGCAGCGGCCCACCGCGGCGGAAGGGTTCCGGAGTTAGCACCTTTCGGGTTTTTGTCACAGTCCCAGAGCATGTGATTTATTGTGGCGACCTCAGTGTGGCAGACCTTGCATATATTTACTACTCCGTATGTGCCACAGAAAGTAGGCAATCCCTACTTCCATAACGACAAAAAATTTGGGTACGGGTGAAGTATGTGGGGAAGGGTGTTTGAGATATATTAACGTGAAACCTGCGGAGGGGCGAAGCATACAGTGTGCGCCGGTGTTTCTCATAGCAAAATGAACGCTAATGGGCAATGAGAAACGGAAGAAAGATGAGAGACAGAGACCCGCAGTCCGCGTTGAGTTAACGTGCGCGCTGCGAATTTTTATTGTTCAACTACGCGCAAGAAAAATTTCCCACCGGCACTACATTGCAGGTCAAGATCCAGTGCCTATATATACGGGGTGGCCGGTGAACGGTTGTGCAGCGCGAGCAGTCGCAATCAAGAAACTCGCTAGCAGACGCTGCCTGCATCGGCGTTGTCTCTTGCGGGCGAGGACGCGTTCTCGTTCCTTGCGATCTGGTAGTTCGGCGTTCATCGCAGAAAGAGCGCTTCTATAGTTAACGCACACCGTTCGCTCTCTCTCGCCACACGGCGAGAGCTGAGGCGGTGGCGCCCTCTTTTGCGCTCAAGCAAATGGACCGCCCCGACAGTGACGATGATGCACGCCGCGATGGCAGTCGACGATGAATGATGCACTTCGCCCCTAAATAGCGGTCAGCTCGCAATATAGGCACAAGGCTGGAACCATCAGTGGAGCCAGTGTTCGACCAAGTTTTGCTGGTAATGTCAAGCTTTTCCTAGAAATGTTACGTTTTTGCTAGTAGTGCTAGTAGTAGGTATTAGGTGATGTTACGTGATTTTAATCACGGGACTAGTTAAGTGACCTTAGGTAAAATTTAGCCCATGATAGTGTTTTTATTCTACGCCGGACAAATCGGCACACGTGTTTTGGGAGGGAAGCAGAAGTTGAAGAGGACGAAGGGAGCACTTACGGGTTCTTGATGATGATAATTGCTGATCCCACTACCAAGTGCAACGAAAAGCTTAAGGAGCTCCGATCTTAAAAAAAGAGAGAAGGGATAGCCTTGCATAGGACAGTCACCTGTTCTTTTATGTAGCGGCCGTGGTACAGTATAGCAAGTATTGTTTGCCCTGTGGCATAGAAAAGCTGTCATCGTTACGAACTGGCGCGCGCTCACTTCATCTGCTTCATCTTCGTCCGCGTCTTCTTCTGTTTCTAGTGCTCTAGCTCTGCTGTGACGTAACCTTGCATGACTTTGTGCATGCTGCGCAATTTAAAAAGAAATAGTATAGTAAGTACAGGCTTTTTCACGTTACACAATTATTGCAAAACAAGCAGTGTGATGCCGTGAAGCTTACATAGCCGACTACAAATCTACTTCATTTTACCACATCATTATAATTCGTATTATCTTTGTACAAAAGTTAAAGGTTTGCCTTCATGCAATATGGTAAGCTGCTTTATAAGGGCCGACAATGGTGGAATAAAATGGAAGTTATGACAGGTATGAAGACACGCTTTGCTGTAGTCGCGTGATACTCTAGCATCATGTAATAATGAAGTATGAATAAATGGCTGTTCTCAGTTAATGGTTTTCGCATAGTAGTTCTCGTAATTTTTTCAGTATGTCTTCAAGTGTTATAAAAATCCAGTAAATGAAAAAAAGTGTTGCTTAAGAGATTTAAATTCCGCTTGAATTATTACACTATGAGTCCTCACGCTATCACACACTCGCGGATTCTGGCTTCTGCTTTAGGAGGAAGGATGCATTTTTATAATCGTCCAAGTGAGGGTGAGCATCTAAAATTAGATGTTGCATAAAACGAGCGTACTGTATAGGCTTCCTGGAGTCTTTTCTCAACAGAGATTTATGTTGAGAGTTTTGAAGCGATCCAAATTAAGACATCCGGCATTTTTGTTTAGCTGAGTACAGGCAGGTTCGGCCTGTGGCCACACGCTGAGTACAGACAGCTCGGCCACGCGACACCGGCTGTTAAAAACACTCCGACATTTTCCTTGAGTTTGAAAGCTGCCTTGAGACGCGCACTAAAAAGGGACGCATTTCTGTACCCACTGCCGATGTGGAACGCCGACTGAGCAATGCCTCGAACGCCACCGCGCGGCAGGAGGCGCGGAGGGGTCACTCCGCGCGCCACAGTTTTAACTAAGAGTGTTGGGTTGTGGCGCGCTGCTCAAGCACAAAGAAGTAACAACCGTAATAGTTCGCGCTTGTCCTGTGTGTACCTGCGCGTTCTTTCCGAGTGTCGTTCCTTGTGTTTTAGCCGCGCGCTGCAAGTGTCGAGTTGTGACCGTTAGTTCGCGGTCCTCCCGTGTGTGTTCTTTTCGTCAGTTCTTTGCGCTCGAACGGCGCGTTGCAAGTATCGAGCTGCTTGCCGTTCTTCGTGTGACAGTCTAACTTGTTGCTATCGCATTCATTGCTTCGCCGTTGCGACGAAACTGTGACTTTTTTACGCGTGTGCATTGTTTCTCCCATTCGATGTGCTTTGCTTAATGAACGACGGAGTTTACTTAGCTTGATGCCTATCGAAGTGCAACCTTTACGGTGAGAGAACGTTTTCAATGCGCGCAAGCGTCGTTATTATGCAGACTTGCTAATCGAATATTGAACCAGAGAGAATCGCGCAGCAGCAAAACAGCCACTGCGTAAATCATGAAGACAGGTGCTTGCGCATGAGGAGATGTCGATTACATCACATATTTTTTCCTCGGATTAGCTCGAGCATTTCTTTTAAACAAAGTTCCTACGTGAAAGAAGAAAATTCGTTAACGCGAGCCGTCTTCTATCCAAGTTGTGCTGCGCCAGATAATATAAAATTATAGTACGGACTGATGTGGTTGCGCACGCACTTATTCGCGCTTCGCTGACTGTTAGCGAAATTGACGTTACCTCCCACACTGAAAGCGACGACTTCTCAACCAACGTTAACGTTGTTCTCAACTAGACCTGTGCGTCGCCGCCATCGTCGCCGCCACCTGCTTTGCTCTCACCGTACTGCGCCGCCGCCGAAGTACGAAGAGTGATCGCGGCGCCGCCGCCGCCGCGCAGTAATTGTTACGCACCGCCGTTTGTCCTTTCCTTTAATCCGAACCGGAAATCTGTCGATAAAAAAATAGGCAGATCCCACAGATTGTGGGAATCAATGTCACGCGAAGCAGTCAGCGTGCAGCAGCATATCCCGTATTTTTTGCCTAGAGCCAAGCGTTACAAGTTGGATATACGTCTCTGTATAAATTGAGCAGTGGTGCGCATATTGTGGGCTTACAAGGCATGTAATCTAGACTGGCGTGTAAGCGTTAGCTGATGGTCGGACGCAACGTTGGCACTCACGTTATACAAGAGAAGTCAGTTTTATCACCACGAAGGGCTCGCTACGGTAGCATGACGTGCATACCTATAGTCAAACGTGCCCGTATCCGTCGTTCTTCTTTTATACTATTGGCACGCTCGCTGCCGCCGCTCCCATAATATCTAATGTTTATTACATTGGTGTAAAATCGGATAGCCAACTCTTCAGCCCGAACCGGCGTTCTCCTGACATAACGCTTGTACTGGGTGAAGGGCACGCTTCGGTGTGTCAATGTGCATATTTATAGTTAAGCCCGACGTTTTACTATAGCTTGCGGAGTCATAGGTGTGCACATTGTAGGGGCCACGCCGGCGGCGGCCCAGAACTCCACAGAGACGAGGCCGGCACAACGACCAACACGTCTTTATGCCTCAAACGACCGGCAGCAACTCACTGTCAGCGGCCGCTGAGTGCGAGTCGCGAGCGTGCCCGTGTCCATCGTTCTTCTATTCTACTACCGGCATGCTCGCAGCCGCCGCTTCCATGCTGCCCCCGCCCCTCCGGTGAGATTAGGGAGGAGAACGCAATGTCCATTACCCTTGGCCACGGCGGACCACACGTAGCGTACGCGACCACACGACGGCACAGTTCGTCCACCATTTCACTATGGTCCCGGCGTTGTCCTTGGCAACTGAGGGCGCGGCATCCACTTTCGTGTCGGCTGTTGTCGTGGCAGCCACTCTGCTGCCGCTGTCTGTGGTTGCCTTCTCTTCCTTGTCGTTCACCTCTCGTCATCAGCGTTGACATCCTCGGAATCTGCCTGCCGAGCCTTGCCTGCATCTCCTTCATTGTTTACCTTGTCCTTCTCGTCTTTCCTGTCCTTGCTGTCAGGTGGCCCATCCTCGCTGGCGCCTACCGTCGAGGCCTCCTCAGCAAATGCTGCCTCTTTCTCCTTTCTCTTCACTCTCGTCCTTCTTACTGCGCTTGGAGGCAGCAGCCTTCTTCGCACCAGGCACCGTCTTCAGGCTGCCACACTCCACCCACATGCAGACTTGTTCTCCTGCCGGGGACGTGTCCTCGCCGGTTCAGCCTTAACTTTCTTGGTCTCTTGCTCGGCGTGATGCTCCATCTCACTGTCCTGGTCGTGTTGCGACATGTTTTCGCGGACGTGTGCCACTGCGTACACAGCGCTCTTCGGTTGCCATACACGAATCACCTCAATTTCCAATACGACCCCGTTGAGCAGCTTCTCAAGCTCGTCATCATCATGGTTTTTCGCTTGCTTTATTTTTTTCCTTCCTCTCCTTCTTAACTTCTTCACAGTTTTCTTCTGTTGCTCCTCAACATCACCGTCCGCGCCGTCGACTACTCGTGCCCGTCCAGCCCTGCGTCTCCTCTCGCGCCATTCTCATCTACGGCGTCCTCCTCCACTCTGTCGTCCTGAATGTCATCCCGAGACTCATCAGCCTCTTCTTCACCATCCTGCAACTCGTCGACTTTTTCCCCGAGGACTTCCTCGTCCACATGAGCCTGTTTCTCACGAGTGACGTTCCTCCTGGCCGCCTCGTCACCGGACAGCTCGTCTTCATCGGGGTCGCCTAGTAGCACCATCCCTCTGCGTTGTCTGCGCCTTCCGCACTCTCCTCGACGTCAGCCCCGGCACGCTGCTCCTTCGCTCCAGGCGGATAAACCTTTGCGGCAGCGTCTTCGATACCCATGTAGTCCACGAACGGGACGTGGGCGGTGAAGTAATCGATGTTGTAGTCGTGGAGCCGTGGAGCCGAGGTAGTTGTGGAGGCACAGGTGGCTCGACAGCAGCGCCGACAGGTAGTGGCGGAGCGTAGTGATGCTCCCAAAAGAGCGTCTTCGCAATTTTGCGAGCTAAGTCTGCAAATTTCTCGAGTGAATAAAAGGAATGGACAAAAAAGTATGGCCTAAAGCGAGGATGGGATCGCCGCAGAACGTGCAGAACCTTCACGGTTTAAGGGGTTCTGGCATCAGCGCGGTGGAAGAGCTCCTGCATGGCCAGAACATATTCTTTGAGACCCTCGCCGGGATGTAATGTTCGGGCGTCCAGCTCGCGTCTTGATGAGTGTAAGTGCGCGCCAAAATTCGATAAATGCGCAGTTTTGTACCGGCATAGGAATGAAGAAATGCGCCTGATGATTGAGGCATGGCGTATCGATAATAGTGGTAGCGCACGTGTGAGCGAACCGTCGGTTCACTTGCATAAAGATGAAATGAAATGCCTTAACAGCTATCTTTCACGTAGACCCGCACGCGTGCCGGATTGATAGGTTCGCCTATCGCATGGGTATTCGCAGATAAGTTTTCCTTCCTTTTTCTTTTCCGCCGTTGTGCGTCTCTTCAATCGTTAGCCGGCATTTGTGGTGTCGTGACTTCTTTCTTGTGTCCGTGTTTGCACGCCCTGTCTTTTTAGGATGAATGCTTACCAGCTAGCCGAGCTCTCTGTTATTCTAAGCTGTGTCTGCTATATTTCTTTTCGTGAGTGTCTTTAGAAGAGCCACACCGGACAAAAATATGCACAGTGCGTAATACACGCATCGAGACAGACATTTCGCGACCCTTAGATTAAAAGAGGTCGGTACAGAAGATCTCAAAAAAGGGCGGGTGTGAAAGAAACGGGCAGAAGCGATGCAAGTGGCCTGAACACTCCGGATAGTCTAATATTTGGTGTGGGTTCAATAGTCTCAGTTGCCAGTGATACTGGCACCTCACTCGACGTTGCAGTGGCGGTGGCCTACATTTGTAATGACTTCGGGCTCGCTGGCTCACTGAAAGCAGGTGCCTCTATTTGTCGCTTTCCTTGATAAGCGATGAGCGATGTACTCTCTCTTGGGCGTGTTTGTTTTGCTGGATATATGTAGAATTTTCTACTGAAGCCCTTATGCCTTATTATTAAATATTTAATTAAAAGAAAATTACAAATTCAAATAACTTCGCGATTACACTACGCTCAACTGAAATACTACTTCAATTTACGGTGCATCATATGTGGCACAGTTCACACTCGTAGTTAGTACTGCGGGAAGTTTTACACAAAGAGTCTCGCTACAGGAGTAAAGCAGCAACTTGAACCACCGGTCGGAACAAAACTTTCTTATCGCCACCTTAAGATGTATAGTGGCTTAGGTGAAAACCCGACCAGGTCAGGCGTGTAGTAATAGAGATATTCAAAAGGGAACTCATCGGCAGATTAGCGAATATGTCATGTTTCAGCCAAAGTTTCGAGCAGCATCCTTGTGAAGGAAAAACAGCGCTAATAAACGACCCGGACTAAGGACCCGGACCCGACCCGGACTCCGTTCTATTATGTGTTACGGCTTTTGCGTTTTGCCACCGGCTTCGTTTATATTCTGTCAGCTCAGTGCTGCAAAAAAAAAAAAAAAATGTAAGGCAGCTTCGCACTAGTGGCGCCAAGCCTGAAGGAAGTGCGGAGCTTGGCAGCCTCCTTTGTTTCTCTTCCGTTTTCTTCTACTTTCCTCCCATCTTTATTTTTGTTTTTCTTTTCCAGTTCTTTGTCTTTTTTTCTCGTTATTTCTATTTATTGTAATTTTTCTTTGTATTTTTTCCTTTCTTTCTCTTTCTATTTCTCGCTTGCTTCCTCTTTTTTTTCTATTTTTTATACGTGGTTTTGCCTGCGTTACGCCAAGCGACGACAACATACGACAGCATACGACAGCTCGGGCCATTAAAGTGCTCCACTCTTGATACCATCATCAAGGTGCTCTAAGAACAAGAGGAAGAAAACTTCACCTTGGCGCGAGCTCGCGCTCAATATGCTACAGACGGCTATGCTATACGTGGTTTTGCCTGCGTTACGCCGAGCTACATGAGACAACGACAGCATAAGAAAGCCCGGGCAAATAAAGTGCTCCGCCCTTAAACAGGAGGAGTGAATCTCCCTGTTAGGCAAAACAGCCTATGCAGGCGTAATGGCGGTGCAACGTCAATTGTGGTTGTGGTGCTGGTTATCTAATTTTACAAGAAAGCCTTAAACGCTACATATGTACTCCTCGATACAAGCATCATGTCAGGTTAACGTCAATTGTGGCTGCAGTGTTGGCTCAGCTTTTATAGCAGTCTTATTAATAAACATTACATTTGTGTTCCCATGATTCAGCAAGCTATATATGGAGCATTGCTCGACCCCGGAGGAATACACTAACGAAAGTTAGGTATGATATTCACATGATTGCATCATAAAGTGCACTTAGTTTCGATAATACTGGCGTATGTACTCTAACGTGAGGGCTGACGTTATGTCGCACCGTTAGTTACCCTTTAAACGCCAGTGTTGTCGATGCGCCTGGTAAGCCCAGGATGGGCACACAGCTACTAAACTTCAAAAAACACGTCAATCTACCTCGTAACGCTTGGCAGAAAGCCATAAAATACAGCATAGAAGTACTCGCTGACTGCTTCGCATGAAACCGATTCCCACAAAGCGTGGGATCTGCCGAATTTTTTATTTTGAAGCTGGTGATTTGAACGAATACAAGGTCACCTGCTTCTTACTCCTCTTAAGCTACTTGCATTTTACAGCTCGACTTGTTTAAAGCGTTTGACCTCGGGCTATGTCATAGATGACCTGAAGTTGTGATGTCATTCGATCATAGCAGCTATAGCGTCGTGAAAACGCTTTCGAGGCCCAGTACTTTTCTCTGCGACATACAGAGGGCACGCCGGTACCGACAAGGAAGAAAACAAAAGGCATTTTTGCAAACAAAAGGATCGAAACTTGTGATCGAGGTATCAGTGCAGTGCTGTTTGAATTATTTTTTTGACAGGTGTTTTCCGATTCATGAGGGCGGAATGTATTGGTACGTGCTTGTGCACTTTCCAAATACATTGTTCCACTTGCGGAAACAAAAATTTAGCCGAGAGGGAAATGCCCCTGCTGACGCTCCTCCGTCGTAGAGGATGAACTTTGTTTCTTTTGAAGCACTTATATATTTAAAGGTGGTTGACGCCGTCATTAACTTGACTGATTGATAGGGTCGGTAGAGAGAGGTGATAATATCTGTCACTGTGAAAACATTGTGATTGTCGTTGTCAAATTAACCTTTGTTGGCTGTGATGCCTTCCTACACTTCACACGTTGTTTTTACGCATATCGACACGTTCTTGGCGTGTCCTCCATTTCTTGGCTTTTGCTAGGCTTGGCCCTCATCACCGAGAGCCGCGCTTTCGGCGCCAACGTTGTTGCATGTCCACAACGACGAATCACTTCCCACTGTAAGAAGTGGAGTCCTGGGAGTCTCGTTATCGGTCGCTCGCCCACGCCTTCTTCCACATCGGTTGCGTTCAAGCCGATATTTCCAGTGAACATGAACTCCAGTAAACACGAGCAGAACATGAGCTTGCTTCCATAGTTACAAGGTGAATAGTTTCATATTTTTGTACGTTTGTCTTCTGCTCTTATAACCCCGGCGTTCTGTAGCACTACGACGATATAGGGAAGCGGTGAACTCAGCTCCCGCCAATCTGGTGTCTTGCCGATCCAGCACTCCGCCCACCGGAAAGGGTGAAGTGGGCCACTTGATACATCCGATGGTGAGCATGGGCGAGAAGTCCAATGGAGGCCACAAATGCACCACACAAAGGCGACATAAAAGTTACACGTTTCGGCGACTTGATTCCGAGAAAGTCAGGCAACGAGGCTGAGTGCGGAGCGTCGCTCGTTGAACTCGGATGAGATCTTTGATGGCGGCCACTGTCTCGAGCAGCTGAAAATGCTTATGCTTGCGTTAAGGTGAAGACAGGTCCTGGAGCGATGAAACCTGCTTAGCGGCTCCGTCCCACGTCCAACGACAGAAGGGTGGCGCGAGCACAGTGGGGCTTTGGCGCTTTCCACATGGCACCGAGGGGCGGAGCAAACAAAATACCCAAAAATTCGGCAGATCGCACTCGTGGTGGGAATCGGTTTCATGCGAAGCAGTCAGCGAGTACATCTATGCTGTATTTTATGGCTTTGAGCCAAGCGTTACGAGGTGGATCGTCGTGTTTTTGTAAGTGTAGTAGCTGTGTGCACATCGGGGCTTACCACGTACGTCGACAACACTGGCGTTTATAGGGTAACTATGGTGCGGCGTAACGTCAGCCGTCACGTTAGATTGCGTACGTCAATATTGTCAAAACTAAGTGCACTTTATGCTGCAATCATGTGAATATCATTGCAACTTTCGTTAATATATATCTCCGGGGTCGAGCAATGCTTCAATATAGCTTGCTGAATCATAGGAATATAAATGTAATGTTTATTTGACTGCTGTAAAAGCGGAGCCAACGCTGGCACCATAGACGTTAACCTGACATGACACTTGTGGGCTAGGAGTACACATGTAGTGTTTATCGCTTCGTTATAAAATTGAAATTAGATAGCCAGCACCACAACCACAATTGACGTTGCACCGACATTACGCCTGCATATATCGGGTGTTTTTACAAAGCAGTGTTCAGACTTGGCGTGGTTCTGTGGTAGAATACCTGATTGCCGCGCAGAATGCTTGGGTTCGATTCCTGCTAGGGATCCTGATTTTTATTCTTTCCATTCGACCAGTCAAGACTGCGGATGTCGGTTTTCTTAGCGCTCTCGCATTTAAATTACCAATGTCTGTTCTCGCCGCTCCTGGCGAGAACAGATATCTCTCAATCACCTGTGGCGCATACCCGTACACTGCGGCCCGTGGTAAACGGGTATGTGCCACACGTGTCTGGAGGAAAGGGTTTGACGACGTACGCGCCAGGATTTTCATGTTATTCATGTCATGACCCGACAGTCATATTCGTCAAATCATCCTACCCTCCCATGCCAATTTTAGTCTACACCAAGTTAAGGAGGCGATCATGAGAGCACCCAGACGTAGACGGCTAGATAGATAGATAGATAGATAGATAGATACGTAGATAGAAACACTCAAAGCACCAAATGTTCGCTATGAAACGCTTCGCATTTAAAAACATGGTTTATCTCACCGTCGTAGGAATCTGTATAACACGAAAATAAAACGTGTCCTTACAGATGCAGTTGAATGTTTACGGTACAGTGGTGTAAGAACTAGCACAATTTCTATTGGTGTTTGGCAGTTATAGCACCGTTTAACGTGGATGCACCCACGTTGACGCTTGGTGGTCCATCTTTATCCCGACCACTAACGTCCATGATCAATTTTTAAACAAACCCTTGTAGTTGCTGTTGTAGTTAACGGTGAGAGCGCAATCAGAAAAAGCAGTGTGACAGCCAGAAGAGAGTCAATGATTGGCCGCAGAACTCGGGCTAAGGTCGCCATCCCGCGGCATGTTAAAGGGACCCTGAAACGGTTTTTGAAGGTTTGTCAGCGTTTAGGCAAGAGCATCCCTAAATCATTCGCACCAGAAATTAAGCGATGCACCGTGTACCAAGGCCACTACGGACAACTGAATATATATATATATATATATATATATATATATATATATATATATACCCTCCTCCTCACCCTGCCTTGCACCCTCAACTCACAGACACGCCGGCATCGCCGGCGATCGCAGCGCTGTCATAAGCGCACTCGACGGTTTGAGCTTTTCAAAGTCATGGCCTCCGATATTGCGCGCCGATGACAGGTTGCATGCAATTTCGGTGGCCCAGTGTGCCCGGCAGCACGCCGCTCGCGTAGTCGCTAAGATTTCCTCCGACAGGTGCCGCCACATTACCAGTCGATCTTATTTTATTCTCCTGTACGGCGACAATCTGCAAACGCATGCAGACAAACAAAAAGAGTTCGAGAACGATCCCCGATAAGCGTAAACACTGGCAATGTGGGGTTGTGTCTTCAGGGGTGAAGTTACAGCCGCAGACATGTAGATCGTGGCGTTGAACGGATAGCGAGAGCGCGGCGCTCATTGCAGCGACGAGCTGAAAGGATTCCGCTCGCCAGATGCCTCACAAACATTGCACGATGTCGGAGCTACTAGTCGCCAATTGCTAGATATGTGGTACACAACACGGCTAGGGCAATTCATTTTGTCGAAGAAAAGAAACCTCGAGATAAACACTGTCGCTCAGCTCACGTCAACACAGAGCACGTCGTAACGCAGGCAGACGACGCTCGTTGCCCACGGGAGGTTCAGAGACGTGGACTGGACATATCTAATCAGATAAGCCGCCTGCGTGACGTCGCGCTTCCAGTGCAACACGCACTGGAAGTGGGCGGGGATCACAGCTGAGCCGCTGTGATCGTGGCGATTCATAGCTTTAAAGCCTTGTAATAAATTACACATTTTACGCACATAGCTTAAATCGGCCTGTAAATGATCCTTACGACTTGCTCTACCGCCCAATGTTTTCGTACAAAATCTTCAAAACCGTTTCAGGGTCCCTTTAAAGAGTTATTGAACTACGAAGCCGTGAAGCGCACGAAGACGGGAACAAGAAGACGACACACAGAGCGCTCTTCCAACTGATATTTATTGCGACACAAAAGCGCCATACTGTAATCTCTTCACTCATGAATGGTTACTGCGCATGTTTAAGAACTGAGCTATCAGTTTCTCTCTTATT
Organism: Rhipicephalus sanguineus; assembly: GCF_013339695.2. Classification (NCBI taxonomy): domain Eukaryota; kingdom Metazoa; phylum Arthropoda; class Arachnida; order Ixodida; family Ixodidae; genus Rhipicephalus; species Rhipicephalus sanguineus. Next base: position 74,879,721 of record NC_051179.1, on the reverse strand, counting down.
TCTACAGTCTCCCCCTTCTCTCTCTCCTTCTGTCCTTTTTCGCGCTAGCGATTACAAACTTTGTTAGCGCGCGCACGGAAACTGGGCGTCACAGAAAGAGCACTTGATATCACGCAAGCATTTTTTTTCACAATGACCATAAAGAGGCTCCCAAAGGCAAAATCACAGGGTGAAAAGGTGCCGTACGAAAAATGAACAAGGGTGTAACAAAGCTGGCCAGCATAACCGAACAGGAATGAAAAACAAATGCGGATAAACAATAGAGGTTGTCTAAAGGTAAAACGGTAAAAAAAACAGAAGTTGTAAGAAGGTAAAACAGCATAAAAAAGAGGACCTTTAAAAGGTTAAAACCTAAAGAGTAAGAGCAAAACTAAGTAGAGGTCACTGGTTTTTGCAAAAGCGCGTGCTCTTTCTTCGAAAGCGATACAGAGGGCATGCTAACACAACTGAGTCCGAGCTGTTCTTTACATGAAGCCTCTAAATTTCGCGAGCAATCTGGTCTTGTTATTTCCTGATGACAACAGCGCCATGTGTGTCGTCTTCTTGTTCCCGTCTTCGTGCGCTCACGGTTTCATACTATCAGTGTACCCACTAGCAAGTACCAACAAATGCGGCTAAGTAATGGAGGTCATTTAAAGGTTAAACGGTATAAAAACAGAAGCGTACGAAGGTAAAACAGTGGTTACGTAAGATGAAAAACGCCAGGCCTGCGCGGATAGCGCAGCACAGTCACAGCGAAAGCTGGAAGAGCGGGATTTTCTAGAGCCCGTTATCAACTGTCTTGTGGCTACTAATACAAGTACACTAGCAAACGTACACACTACGCACAAATCATAATTACCCACCACGACGTTATCCATCATTCTGCGGAGAAGACGAGGTTCCATATGTAAAGCATCATGTGCACTATGTTGATGCGACGGTTGATGACGATGAAGAAATATGTCTGATCCCTTTGTAATGGGTTGGAAGCTTTAAAAGAGCCACTAGTTACGTAATTCGTATTGTGTGACGCCCGGTCGTTATTGAACTCTCCCACCACGCTTTATACCATACGTTAACGAGAGAAAGATTGAGTGAGAGGGAATTAACCTTATTGAGACCTTGAGGAAATGGATCATGGGAGCGTTGTGGGCTTCCTTGGCAACCAATAGAAGTGCGCTGCGAGGAGCCCACTACGCTATAAATCATAATTTTTGTGAAGAAGGGAAGCAGCCACTATGCAATTTTTCGTACTTCTGCGGAGAACCGTGGTACCCGCTAAATACCTGTAAGACATTATGTTCACTTTGTTGATGCTTTGGCTGATGACGATGAATAATTATTGGCAGATCCCCTTGTAATGGGTTGGAAGCATTCAACAACCCTCTTATTGTGCAATTCGCGTTGTGTGACGCCTGGTTACAAAATTTGCGTTGTGTGACTCCTGGTTGTTATTTTACTCTACTACCACACTGCATTACATATGCTAATGTGGTTCCTTCCCGACATCAAGCCTGTGAAGGGTCCTTTTTGCAAGCGTTTTCAAGCACCGGCATGGCTCTGAGGTAGGACACTGGGCTTCCACGCAGAGGGCCCAGGTTCGAACCCCGTTCCATCCTGGATATTGCGTTTTTTTTCTTATTTCGAGCGATAGTGGTTACGAACACCGGTGACGGCGGCGGACAATACGGCACCAAAAACGGCCCTTGTTGTGATCTCATAACAGCTTTCGCTGTAAAACGCAACTTCTCTTGCTGATCTATCGCCGACACATCGACGCGAACTCTTAGCCCTTCTTCGAGAGTTCCGCTCTTCCTTTGATTGCGCTCAACCATCTTTGGGTGGTAGAACGAGCATCACGCGCCACATTGACACCGGTTGTAATGCTGCCTTACGCCAACGACAATATCGAGTTTCAGTGGAAGAGCGGTGCATTATCAACAAACAAGTCGACGATATGCTCAAGCGCGGTGTCATCCAGCCATCCCAGAGCCCCTGGTCGTCCCCTGTTGTGCTTGTGCGCAAAAAAGGATGGATCAATCAGGTTCTGTGTCGACTACCGCTGCCCGAATAAAATAACTCGGAAGGATGTATACCCGTTGCCACGCATCGACGATGCTCTTGATTGCTTGCAAGGAGCAGAATATTTCTCGCCTTTGGATTTACGCTCGTGTTATTGGCAAGTTCCAATGGCCGACCCTGACCGATCGAAGACCACATTCGTCACTCCTGACGGGCTGTATGAGTTTAGCGTCATGCCATTCGGACTCTGCAACGCCCCAGCAACCTTCGAACGGATGATGGAACAACATCCTTCGCGGCTAGAAGTGGAATACCTGCCTCTGCTACCTTGACGACATCGTCGTTTTTTTTCTCGCGATTTCCGACTCACCTTACTCGCCTTCGTGCAATTCTCACGTGTCTCACCTCCTGCTGGCTTTCAACTTAACATCAAACAGAGCCATTTTGCTGCGCGCCAGCTCACTATATAGGCCACGTCGTCTGCAAGAAGGCGGTTTTTCCGGGCCCCGCGAAACTCCGAGCGTGGGCCGAATATCCGAAGCCCAATTCCATGAAGACGCTTCGAAGTTTTATTGGGCTGTGCTCGTATTTTCGTCGATTTGTGTGCGACTTCGCTTCTATCATCGCGCCTCTTACCAATGTACTGACAGCCTCCAACGGCCTGTCTGCTTGGTCACAAGAGTGTGACGAGTCTTTTATGACGCTACGGCGCTTATTCACGTCGCCTCCGATAATTCGTCACTTTGACCCTAATGCGCCTACGGAGATCCATACCGAAGCCAGCGGTGTCGGTCTTGGTGCAGTACTGGCTCAACCTAACCTGAATACGAAGAATACGCCGTTGCTTACGCGAGTCGAACCCTCAAGAAAGCCGAGTGTAATTATTCCGTAACATAGAAAGAGTGCCTCGCTATTATCTGATCTTTGGCCAAGTTCCGCCCGTACCTTTATGGCCGCCCTTTCGAAGTAGTGACGAACCACCATGCTCTATGTTGGCTGTCATCGCTGAAAGATCCGTCGGGACGCCTCGGTCGTTGGGCGCTTCGCCTACAGGAATGTGACATTCGTGTTGTGTACCGATCCGGCCGCAAACACTCGGACGCTGATGCGCAATCCCGCTCGCCGCTACCGGCTGACACAGCTTCGTCGTCAGCTTCTTCAGCTGTCTTGACGCCACTTGACTTCGCAGACATGTCGTCGGAGCAACGTAAGGATGCGTGGATTTCCAATCTTCTCGACTTCCTGACTGACCCATTAGCTCATCTAGCCTCAAGAACTGTCCGTCGTCAAGCCACGCATTTCACTGTTCGAGACGACCTCCTCTATCGGGGAATTACGCGTCTGACGGTCGGAGGTGGCTGCTAGTGATACCACGCCTCATGCGCACGGAAATCTGTACTGCTTTCCACAACGACCCGCAAAGTGCTCACGCCGGCGCTCTCAAGACCTACAGCCGCCTGCGTCAGCGATACTACTGGCGCGGCATGTATACATTTGTGTGAAACTACGTACGTGCTTGTACTGCCTGTCAGCGCCGTAAAGCTCCACCTGAATGCCCAGCCGGTACACTTCAGCCTCTGCCTTGTCCGGCGCATCTATTTGATCGCGTCGGTATCGACTTATACGGACCGCTTCTCTCGAGATCTTCTGGAAATAGGTGGATAATTGTCAGCGGTGACCACCTCACACGTTACGCGGAAACTGCAGCCCTGCCCTCAGCAACCGCAAGAGAAATTGCAGTTTCGTCTTACGCAACTTTGTCCTTTTGCCATGTGCTTCCCGTGAACTGTTGAGCGACAGAGGGCATGTTTTCTTTCTGACGCTATTCAAGCCTTGCTCGCTCTGTGCAACATCGTTCATCGCATGACGACCGCATATCACCCGCAAACGAATGGCCACACTGAGGATTTAATCGCACTCTCGGCGATATGTGACAATGTACACCGCATCAAACCAGACCAATTGGTACACCGTTCTTCCGTTTGTCACGTACGCGTACAACACCTCTACGCATGCCACCACAGGTTTTTCGCCATTCTTTCTCTTGTACGGACGCAATCATCATGCACGCTTGACACTATGCTTTCGTACACGCCTGACTCATCTGAATACACTGCAAATTTCTGATGTTGACAGGCACGCCGAATATTGCCGACAATTGGCCCGTTCGCTGACAACCGAGGACCAAGGCTGTCAGAAGCTAAGGAACGACACCGACCGACCTCTCCCTACATTCACGACAGGTGCCCTGGTTGGCTTGGATCCCAACGAACACTCCTGGCCTTTCGTCGAAATTACTGGCCGATATCACGGGCCCTACCGCATTCTCACCCGTAGTCCCAGTCAATTATGAGGTTGAGCATTTGACACTATCACAAGACTTA
>NC_051179.1:74838366-74875233 GCF_013339695.2 Rhipicephalus sanguineus | reverse complement strand
AGATAGAGGAACAAACAACAAGTGAAAGAAACAGATAAAATAGAATAAGGTGAGAAATCGACTGCATCGGAGAGATAGAGAAATAAGGGCATAAAAGAAAGAGAATAGACAGAAGAAAGGGAAGACAGAGAAAAAAAGATGCTTGATCCCTCCGTCATAGGAATCGGTATAACACGAAAGGGAAACGTGTCGTCAAAGAAGTAGTTTATTGTTTATAGTGCATTGGTATATAGAGAGCTTGTACAATGTCTAGTTGTTGGACGATGTAGCACCGCTTATGTGGACGCATCGCACTACGTTGACACCCAGTGGCACATCTCCGTACCGACGACAAACGCCCATGATCATGATTTAACCTTGCGGTAGCTGAAGTTCTTAACATATACGTGGACACCGCATATGGTGAATCCCGCGCAAAGATGGCATCAACAAGCACAATAATAAACACTGACACTCGATATGCATTCCTCAAGGCGTCGTGAAAGGCGAAAAGAAACTTTACGGGCGTCGTGTCTTCCCTCTAGCCGGCCGTTACTTCTCACAGGGTGAGCGGGGGAACGCGGTGCGACAGCCAGGCGAGCATCAGAGAGCTATTTTTTGATATGGATGGATGCTATGATCGAGGCTTTGCGATCGAGGATCGAGGATCGTTCATGTAGCCTCCGCAATGTGCTTGGTGGTAGCTCAGTGGGCTAAATGCCCGCCAGCCATCGTCGCGGACCGAGAGGACATCGGTTCGACTCCCGTCAATGGAACTTTTCTTGCCATCTGATCGCGTTTATTTCGCTGACGTACTTCCGTGACGGAAATACGTCATGAAAATCTTGGTGGACCCCTGCGTAAACATTTTCCTGTTAAAAGACAAAAACCGAGAAAAAAATAGATAGCGAAAGAGATAGAAAGGAACAAAACAGAACATACTTCCTGATCTGATGGTAGGCGGCGCTGCTGCTGGCTGGTGAGTTACTGGTGAGCGCCCAACTCGGGCGCTTGCACGCTCTCTGCAATGTCGAAATTATTGAAGTGCGCTTGTGGCACATTCTCATTAGAGCGGGGCGGTGTGTGGCGAGGCGAAACCAAAATTTGTCTGTCTACGTACGCGAAATCTCGTACTCCGTATGTTGATTGGTTGGTAACAACTTATTGACGGTCCGGCAGAACTTTCGCGACTGGGCTTTAGGTCTCCCACTTGGGGACGCCGAGGCCTTGCCTCACCGCCGCCTCGCGGGCCTGCTGGACAGCCCAAAGTTGGTCGCCGAGGTGGGGCTGCGCAAGGCAGCGGCCCACCCGGCGAAGGGGTACCGGAGTTAGCACCTTTCGGGTTTTTGTCACCAGTCCCAGAGCATGTGATTTATGTGCGACCTCAGTGGGCAGACCTTGCATATATTTACTACTCCGTATGTGCCAGAGAAAGTAGGCAATACCTACTTCCATAACGACAAAAACTTTGGGTACGGGTGAAGTATGTGGGGAAGGTGTTTGAGATATTAACGTGAAACCTGCGGAGGGGCGAAGATACAGTGTGCGCCGGTGTTTCTCATAGCAAAATGAACGCTAATGGGCAATGAGAAAACGGAAGAAAGATTAAGAGACAGAGACCCCAGTCCGCGCTGAGTTAACGTGCGCGCTGCGAATTTTTATTGTTCAATACGCGCAAGAAAAATTTCCCACCGGCAAACATTGCAGGTCAAGATCCAGTGCCTATATATACGGGGTGGCCGGTGAACGGTTGTGCGCGAGGCAGTCGCAATCAAGAAACTCGCTAGCAGACGCTGCCTGCATCGGCGTTGTCTCTTGCGGGCGAGGACGCGTTCTCGTTCCTTGCGATCTGGAGTTCAGCGTTCATCGCAGAAAGAGCGCTTCTATAGTCAACGCACACCGTTCGCTCTCTCTCGCCACACGGCGAGAGCTGAGGCGGTGGTGCCCTCTTTTGCGTCAAGCAAATGGACCGCCCCGACAGCGACGATGATGCTCGCCGCGATGGCAGTCGACGAGGAATGATGCACTTCGCCCCGAAATAGCGGTCAGCTCGCAATATAGGCACAAGGCTGGAACCATCAGTGGAGCCAGTGTTCGACCAAGTTTTGCTTGTAATGTCAAGCCTTTCCTAGAAATGTTACGTTTTGCTAGTAGTGCTAGTAGTAGGTATTAGGTGATGTTACGTGATTTTAATCACGGGACTAGTTGTTAAGTGACCTTAGGTAAAATTTAGCCCATCATAGTGTTTATTATCGACGCCGGACAAATCGGCACACGTGTGTTTTGGGAGGGAAGAAGAAGTTGAAGAGAGAAGGGAGCACTTACGGTTCTTGATGAGTATAATTGCTGATCGCACTACCAAGTGCACAACGAAAAGCTTAAGGACTCCGATCTTAAAAAAAGAGAGAAGGGATAGCCATGCATAGTACAGTCACCTGTTCTTTTATGTAGCGGCCGTGGTACAGTATAGCAAGTATTGTTTGCCCTGTGGCATAGAAAGCTGTCATCGTTACGAACTGGCGCGCGCTCACTTCATCTGCTTCATCTTCGTGCGCGTCTTCTTCTTTTCTAGTGCTCTAGCTCTGCTGTGACGTAACCTTGCATGACTTTGTGCATGCTGCGCAATTTAAAAAGAAATAGTATAAGTACAGGCTTCTTCACGTTACACAATTATTGCAAAACAAGCAGTGTGATGCCGTGAAGCTTACATACCGACTACAAATCTACTTCATTTTACCACATCATTATAATTCGTATTATCTTTGTACAAAAGTTAAAGGTTTGCCTTCATGCATATGGTAAGCTGCTTTATAAGGGCCGACAATGGTGGAATAAAATGGAAGTTATGACAGGTATGGCAGCACGCTTTGCTGTAGTCACGTGATACTCTAGCATCATGTAATAATGAAGTATGAATAAATGGCTGTTCTCAGTTAATGGCTTTGCGCATAGTAGTTCTCGTAATTTTTTCAGTATGTCTTCAAGTGTTATAAAATCCAGTAAATGAAAAAAGTGTTGCTTAAGAGATTTAAATTCCGCTTGAAATATTACACTATGAGTCCTCACGCTATCACACACTCGCGGTTTCTGGCTTCTGCTTTAGGAGGAGGATGCATTTTTATAATCGTCCAAGTGAGGGTGAGCATCTAAAATTAGATGTTGCATAAAAACGAGCGTACTGTATAGGCTTCCTGGAGTCTTTTCTCAACAGAGATTTATGTTGAGTTTTGAAGCGATCCAAATTAAGACATCCGGCATTTTTGTTTAGCTGAGTACAGGCAGGTTCGGCCTGTGGCCACACGCTGAGTACAGACAGCTCGGCCACGCGACACCGGCTGTTAAAAACACTCCGACATTTTCCTTGAGTTTGAAAGCTGCCTTGAGACGCGCACTAAAAAGGGACGCATTTCTGTACCCACTGCCGATGTGGAACGCCGACTGAGCAATGCCTCGAACGCCACCGCGCGGCAGGAGGCGCGGAGGGGTCACTCCGCGCGCCACAGTTTTAACTAAGAGTGTTGGGTTGTGGCGCGCTGCTCAAGCACAAAGAGTAACAACCGTAATAGTTCGCGCTTGTCCTGTGTGTACCTGCGCGTTCTTTCCGAGTGTCGTTCCTTGTGTTTAGCCGCGCGCTGCAAGTGTCGAGTTGTGACCGTTAGTTCGCGGTCCTCCGTGTGTGTTCTTTTCGTCAGTTCTTTGCGCTCGAACGGCGCGTTGCAAGTATCGAGCTGCTTGCCGTTCTTCGTGTGACAGTCTAACTTGTTGCTATCGCATTCATTGCTTCGCCGTTGCGACGAAACTGTGACTTTTTTACGCGTGTGCATTGTTTCTCCCATTCGATGTGCTTTGCTTAATGAACGACGGAGTTTACTTAGCTTGATGCCTATCGAAGTGCAACCTTTACGGTGAGAGAACGTTTTCAATGCGCGCAAGCGTCGTTATTATGCAGACTTGCTAATCGAATATTGAACCAGAGAGAATCGCGCAGCAGCAAAACAGCCACTGCGTAAATCATGAAGACAGGTGCTTGCGCATGAGGAGATGTCGATTACATCACATATTTTTTCCTCGGATTAGCTCGAGCATTTCTTTTAAACAAAGTTCCTACGTGAAAGAAGAAAATTCGTTAACGCGAGCCGTCTTCTATCCAAGTTGTGCTGCGCCAGATAATATAAAATTATAGTACGGACTGATGTGGTTGCGCACGCACTTATTCGCGCTTCGCTGACTGTTAGCGAAATTGACGTTACCTCCCACACTGAAAGCGACGACTTCTCAACCAACGTTAACGTTGTTCTCAACTAGACCTGTGCGTCGCCGCCATCGTCGCGCCCACCTGCTTTGCTCTCACCGTACTGCGCCGCCGCCGAAGTACGAAGAGTGATCGCGGCGCCGCCGCCGCCGCGCAGTAATTGTTACGCACCGCCGTTGTCCTTTCCTTTAATCCGAACCGGAATCTGTCGATAAAAAAATAGGCAGATCCCACAGATTGTGGGAATCAATGTCACGCGAAGCAGTCAGCGTGCAGCAGCATATCCCGTATTTTTTGCCTAGAGCCAAGCGTTACAAGTTGGATATACGTCTCTGTATAAATTGAGCAGTGGTGCGCATATTGTGGGCTTACAAGGCATGTAATCTAGACTGGCGTGTAAGCGTTAGCTGATGGTCGGACGCAACGTTGGCACTCACGTTATACAAGAGAAGTCAGTTTTATCACCACGAAGGGCTCGCTACGGTAGCATGACGTGCATACCTATAGTCAAACGTGCCCGTATCCGTCGTTCTTCTTTTATACTATTGGCACGCTCGCTGCCGCCGCTCCCATAATATCTAATGTTTATTACATTGGTGTAAAATCGGATAGCCAACTCTTCAGCCCGAACCGGCGTTCTCCTGACATAACGCTTGTACTGGGTGAAGGGCACGCTTCGGTGTGTCAATGTGCATATTTATAGTTAAGCCCGACGTTTTACTATAGCTTGCGGAGTCATAGGTGTGCACATTGTAGGGGCCACGCCGGCGGCGGCCCAGAACTCCACAGAGGCGAGGCCGGCACAACGACCAACACGGTCTTACGCCTCAAACGACCGGCAGCGACTCACATCAGCGGCCGCTGAGTGCGAGTCGCGAGCGTGCCCGTGTCCATCGTTCTTCTATTCTACTACCGGCATGCTCGCAGCCGCCGCTTCCCATGCTGCCCCCCGCCCCTCCGGTGAGATTAGGGAGGAGAACGCAATGTCCATTTACCCTTGGCCACGGCGGACCACACGTAGCGCACGCGACCACACGCCGGCAACAGTTCGGCCACCATTTCACTATGATCCCGGCGTTGTCCTTGGCAACTGGGGGCGCGGCATCCACTTTCGTGTCGGCTGTTGTCGGGGCAGCTACTCTGCTGCCGCTGTCTGTGGTTGCCTTCTCTTCCTTGTTGTTCACCTCTGATTCTCCTTGTGATCAGCGTTGACATCCTCGGAATCTGCCTGCCGAGCCTTGCTGCATCTCCTTCATTGTTTACCTTGTCCTTCTCGTCTTTCCTGTCCTTGCTGTCAGGTGGCCCATCCTCGCTGGCGCCTGCCGTCGAGGCCTCCTCAGCAAATGCTGCCTCTTTCTCCTTTCTCTTCACTCTCGTCCTTCTTACTGCGCTTGGAGGCAGCAGCCTTCTTCGCACCAGGCACCGTCTTCAGGCTGCCACACTCCACCCACATGCGACTTGTTCTCCTGCCGGGGACGTGTCCTCGCCGGTTCAGCCTTAACCTTCTTGGTCTCTTGCTCGGCGCGATGCTCCATCTCACTGTCCTGGTCGTTTTGCGACATGTTTTCGCGGACGTGTGCCCCTGCCGTCCACAGCGCTCTTCGGTTGCCCTACACGAATCACCTCATGTCCAATACGACCCCGTTGAGCAGCTTCTCAAGCTCGTCATCATCATGTTTTTCGTTTGCTTTATTTTTTTCCTTCCTCTCCTTCTTCACAGTTTTTCTTCTGTTGCTCCTCAACATCACCGTCCGCGCCGTCAACTACTCGTGCCCGTCCACCCCTGCGTCTCCTCTCGCGCCATTCTCATCTACGGCGTCCTCCTCCACTTTGTCGTCCTGAATGTCATCCCGAGACTCATCAGCCTCTTATTCACCGTCCTGCAACTCGTCGACTTTTTCCCCCGAGGACTTCCTCGTCCACATGAGCCTGTTTCTCACGACTGACGTTCCTCCTGGCCGCCTCGTCACCGGACAGCTCGTCTTCATCGGGGTCGCCTAGTAGCACCATCCCGCTGCGTTGTCTGCGCCTTCCGCACTCTCCCTCGACGTCAGCCCCGGCACGCTGCTCCTTCGCTCCAGAGGATAAACCTTTGCGGCAGCGTCTTCGAGACCATGTCGTCCACGAACGGGACGTGGGCGGTGAAGTAATCGATGTTGTAGTCGTGGAGCCGTGGAGCCGAGGTAGTTGTGGAGGCACAGGTGGCTCGACAGCAGCGCCGACAGGTAGTGGCGGAGCGTAGTGATGCACCCAAAAGAGCGTCTTCGCAATTTTGCGAGCTAAGTCTGCAAATTTCTCGAGTGAATAAAAGGAATGGACAAAAAGGTATGGCCTAAAGCGAGGATGGGATCGCCGCAGAACGTGCAGAACCTCCACGGTTTAAGGGGTTCTGGCGCGGTGGAAGAGCTCCTGCATGGCCAGAACATATTCTTTGAGACCCTCGCCGGGATGTAATGTTCGGGCGTCCAGCTCGCGTCTTGATGAGTGTAAGTGCGCGCCAAAATTCGATGAATGCGCAGTTTTGTACCGGCATAGGAATGAAGAAATGCGCCTGATGATTGAGGCATGGCGTATCGATAATAGTGGTAGCGCACGCGGGAGCGAACCGTCGGTTCACTTGCATACAGATGAAATGAAATGCCTTAACAGCTATCTTTCACGTAGACCCGCACGCGTGCCGGATTGATAGGTTCGCCTATTGCATGGGTATTCGCAGATAAGTTTTCCTTCCTTTTTCTTTTCCGCCGTTGTGCGTCTTCAATCGTTAGCCGGCATTTGTGGTGTCGTGACTTCTTTCTTGTGTCCGTGTTTGCACGCCCTGTCTTTTTAGAATGAATGCTTACCAGCTAGCCGAGCTCTCTGTTATTCTAAGCTGTGGTCTGCTATATTTCTTTTCGTGAGTGTCTTTAGAAGAGCCACACCGGACAAAAATATGCACAGCTGCGTAATTGCACTGTGCACAGTCCGTGCACACTCGTAGTTAGTACTGCGGGAAGTTTTACACAAAGAGTCTCGCTACAGGAGTAAAGCAGCAACTTGAACCACCGGTCGGAACAAAACTTTCTTATCGCCACCTTAAGATGTATAGTGGCTTAGGTGGAAAACCCGACCAGGTCAGCGTGTAGCAATAGAGATATTCAAACGGGAACTCATCGGGCAGATTAGCGAATATGTCATGTTTCAGCCAAAGTTTCGAGCAGCATCTTTGTGAAGGAAAAACAACGCTAATAAACCGACCCGGATAGGACCCGGACCCGACCCGGACTCCGTTCTATTATGTGTTACGGCTTTTGCGTTTGACAACGGCTTCGTTTAAATTCTGTCAGCTCAGTGCTGCAAAAAAAAAATGTAAGGCAGCTTCGCACTAGTGGCGCCAAGCCTGAAGGAAGTGCGGAGCTTGGCAGCCTTCTTTGTTTCTCTTCCGTTTTTCTTTACTTTCCTCCTATCTTTATTTTTGTTTTTCTTTTCAGTTCTTTGTCTTTTTTTCTCGTTATTTCTATTTATTGTAATTTTTCTTTGTATTTTTTTCCTTTCTTTCTCTTTCTATTTCTCGCTTGCTTCCTCTTTTTCTATTTTTTATACGTGGTTTTGCCTGCGTTACGCCAAGCGACGACAACATACGACAGCATACGACAGCTCGGGCCATTAAAGTGCTCCACTCTTGATATCATCATCAAGGTGCTCTAAGAAACAAGAGGAAGAAAACTTCACTTGGCGCGAGCTCGCGCTCAATATGCTACAGACGGCTATGCTATACGTGGTTTTGCCTGCGTTACGCCGAGCTACATGAGACAACGACAGCATAAGAAAGCCGGGCAAATAAAGTGCTCCGCCCTTAAACAGAAGGAGTGAATCTCCCTGTTAGGCAAAACAGCCTATGCAGGCGTAATGGCGGTGCAACGTCAATTGTGGTTGTGGTGCTGGTTATCTAATTTTACAAGAAAGCCTTAAACGCTACATATGTACTCCTCGATACAAGCATCATGTCAGGTTAACGTCAATTGTGGGCTGCAGTGTTGGCTCAGCTTTATAGCAGTCTAATAAACATTACATTTGTATTCCCATGATTCAGCAAGCTATATATGGAGCATTGCTCGACCCCGGAGGAATACATTAACGAAAGTTAGGTATGATATTCACATGATTGCATCATAAAGTGCACTTAGTTTCGATAATACTGGCGTATGTACTCTAACGTGAGGGCTGACGTTATGTCGCACCGTTAGTTACTCCTTTAAACGCCAGTGTTGTCGATGCGCCTGGTAAGCCCAGGAAGGGCACACAGCTACTAAACTTCAAAAAACACGTCAATCTACCTCGTAACGCTTGGCAGAAAGCCATAAAATACAGCATAGAAGTACTCGCTGACTGCTTCGCATGAAACCGATTCCCACAAAGTGTGGGATCTGCCGAATTTTTTATTTTGAAACTGGTGATTTGAACGAATACAAGGTCACCTGCTTCTTACTCCTGTTAAGCTACTTGCATTTTACAGCTCGACTTGTTTAAAGCGTTTGACCTCGGGCTATGTCATAGATGACCTGAAGTTGTGATGTCATTCGATCATAGCAGCTATAGCGTCGTGAAAACGCTTTCGAGGCCCAGTACATTTCTCTGCGACATACAGAGGGCGCCGGTACCGACAAAGAAGAAAACAAAAGGCATTTTTGCAAACAAAAGGATCGAAACTTGTGATCGAGGTATCAGTGCAGTGCTGTTTGAATTATTTTTTTGACAAGTGTTTTCCGATTCATGAGGGCGGAATGTATTGGTACGTGCTTGTGCACTTTCCAAATACATTGTTCCACTTGCGGAAACAAAAATTTAGCCGAGGAGGGAAATGCCCCTGCTGACGCTCCTCCGTCGTAGAGGATGAACTTTGTTTCTTTTAAAGCACTTATATATTTAAAGGTAGTTGACGCCGTCATTAACTTGACTGATTGATAGGGTCAGTAGAGAGAGGTGATAATATCTGTCACTGTGAAAACATTGTGATTGTCGTTGTCAAATTAACTTTTGTTGGCTGTGATGCCTTCCTACACTTCACACGTTGTTTTACGCATATCGACACGCTCTTGGCGTGTCCTCCATTTCTGGCTTTTGCTAGGCTTGGCCCTCATCACCGAGAGCCGCGCTTTCGGCGCCAACGTCGTTGCATGTCCACAACGACGAATCACTTCCCACTGTAAGAAGTGGAGTCCTGCGAGTCTCGTTATCGGTCGCTCGCCCACGCCTTCTTCCACATCGGTTGCGTTCAAGCCGATATTTCCTAGTGAACATGAACTCCAGTAAACACGAGCAGAACATGAGCTTGCTTGCATAGTTTACAAGGTGAATAGTTTCATATTTTTGTACGTTTGTCTTCTGCTCTTATAACCCCGGCAGTTCTGTAGCACTACGACGATATAGGGAAGCGGTGAAATCAGCTCCCGCCAATCTGGTGTCTTGCCGATCCAGCACTCCGCCCACCGGAAAGGGTGAAGTGGGCCACTTGATACATCCGATGGTGAGCATGGGCGAGAAGTCCAATGGAGGCCACAAATGCACCACACAAAGGCGACATAAAAGTTACACGTTTCGGCGACTTGATTCCGAGAAAGTCAGGCAACGAGGCTGAGTGCGGAGCGTCGCTCGTTGAACTCGGATGAGATCTTTGATGGCGGCCACTGTCTCGAGCAGCTGAAAATGCTTATGCTTGCGTTAAGGTGAAGACAGGTCCTGGAGCGATGAAACCTGCTTAGCGGCTCCGTCCCACGTCCAACGACAGAAGGGTGGCGCGAGCACAGTGGCGCTTTGGCGCTTTCAACATGGCACCGAGGGGCGGAGCAAACAAAATACCCAAAAATTCGGCAGATCGCACTCGTGGTGGGAATCGGTTTCATGCAAAGCAGTCAGCGAGTACTTCTATGCTGTATTTTATGGCCTTGAGCCAAGCGTTACGAGGTGGATCGTCGTGTTTTTGTAAGTGTAGTAGCTGTGTGCACATCGGGGCTTACCAGGTACGTCGACAACACTGGCGTTTATAGGGTAAATATGGTGCGGCGTAACGTCAGCCCTCACGTGAGACTGCGTACGTCAATATTGTCAAAACTAAGTGCACTTTATGCTGCAATCATGTGAATATCATTGGAACTTTCGTTAATATATATCTCCGGGGTCGAGCAATGCTTCAATATAGCTTGCTGAATCATAGGAATATAAATGTAATGTTTATTTGACTGCTGTAAAAGCGGAGCCAACGCTGGCACCATAGACGTTAACCTGACATGACACTTGTGGGCTAGGAGTACACATGTAGTAGTTATCGCTTCGTTATAAAATTAAAATTAGATAGCCAGCACCACAACCACAATTGACGTTGCACCGACATTACGCCTGCATATATAGGGTGTTTTTACAAAGCAGTGTTCAGACTTGGCGTGGTTCTGTGGTAGAATACCTGATTGCCGCGCAGAATGCTTGGGTTCGATTCCTGCTAGGGATCATGATTTTATTCTTTCCATTCGACCAGTCAAGACTGCGGATGTCGGTTTTCTTAGCGCTCTCGCATTTAAATTACCAATGTCTGTTCTCGCCGCTCCTGGCGAGAACAGATATCTCTCAATCACCTGTGGCGCATACCCGTACACTGCGGCCCGTGGTAAACGGGTATGTGCCACACGTGTCTGGAGGAAAGGGTTTGACGACGTACGCGCCAGGATTTTCATGTTATTCATGTCATGACCCGACAGTCATATTCGTCAAATCATCCTACCCTCCCATGCCAATTTTAGTCTACACCAAGTTAAGGAGGCGATCATGAGAGCACCCAGACGTAGACGGCTAGATAGATAGATAGATAGATAGATAGATACGTAGATAGAAACACTCAAAGCACCAAATGTTCGCTATGAAACGCTTCGCATTTAAAAACATGGTTTATCTCACCGTCGTAGGAATCTGTATAACACGAAAATAAAACGTGTCCTTACAGATGCAGTTGAATGTTTACGGTACAGTGGTGTAAGAACTAGCACAATTTCTATTGGTGTTTGGCAGTTATAGCACCGTTTAACGTGGATGCACCCACGTTGACGCTTGGTGGTCCATCTTTATCCCGACCACTAACGTCCATGATCAATTTTTAAACAAACCCTTGTAGTTGCTGTTGTAGTTAACGGTGAGAGCGCAATCAGAAAAAGCAGTGTGACAGCCAGAAGAGAGTCAATGATTGGCCGCAGAACTCGGGCTAAGGTCGCCATCCCGCGGCATGTTAAAGGGACCCTGAAACGGTTTTTTGAAGGTTTGTCAGCGTTTAGGCAAGAGCATCCCTAAATCATTCGCACCAGAAATTAAGCGATGCACCGTGTACCAAGGCCACTACGGACAACTGAATATATATATATATATATATATATATATATATATATATATATACCCTCCTCCTCACCCTGCCTTGCACCCTCAACTCACAGACACGCCGGCATCGCCGGCGATCGCAGCGCTGTCATAAGCGCACTCGACGGTTTGAGCTTTTCAAAGTCATGGCCTCCGATATTGCGCGCCGATGACAGGTTGCATGCAATTTCGGTGGCCCAGTGTGCCCGGCAGCACGCCGCTCGCGTAGTCGCTAAGATTTCCTCCGACAGGTGCCGCCACATTACCAGTCGATCTTATTTTATTCTCCTGTACGGCGACAATCTGCAAACGCATGCAGACAAACAAAAAGAGTTCGAGAACGATCCCCGATAAGCGTAAACACTGGCAATGTGGGGTTGTGTCTTCAGGGGTGAAGTTACAGCCGCAGACATGTAGATCGTGGCGTTGAACGGATATCGAGAGCACGACGCTCATTGCAGCGACGAGCTGAAAGGATTCCGCTCGCCAGATGCCTCACAAACATTGTACGATGTCGGAGCTACAAGTCGCCAATTGCTAGATATGTGGTACACAACACGGCTAGGGCAATTCATTTTGTCGAAGAAACCTCGAGATAAACACTGTCGCTCAGCTCACGTCAACACAGAGCACGTCGTAACGCAGGCAGACGACGCTCGTTGCCCACAGGAGGTTCAGAGACGTGGACTGGACATATCTAATCAGATAAAAGCCGCCTGCGTGACGTCGCGCTTCCAGTGCAACACGCACTGGAAGTGGGCGGGGATCACAGCTGAGCCGCTGTGATCGGTGGCGATTCATAGCTTTAAAGCCTTGTAATAAATTACACATTTTACGCACATAGCTTAAATCGGCCTGTAAATGATCCTTACGACTTGCTCTACCGGCCCAATGTTTTCGTACAAAATCTTCAAAACCGTTTCAGGGTCCCTTTAAAGAGTTATTGAACTACGAAGCCGTGAAGCGCACGAAGACGGGAACAAGAAGACGACACACAGAGCGCTCTTCCAACTGATATTTATTGCGACACAAAAGCGCCATACATGTAATCTCTTCACTCATGAAATGGTTACTGCGCATGTTTAAGAACTGAGCTATCAGTTTCTCTCTTATTTCTACAGTCTCCCCCTTCTCTCTCTCCTTCTGTCCTTTTTCGCGCTAGCGATTACAAACTTTGTTAGCGCGCGCACGGAAACTGGGCGTCACAGAAAGAGCACTTGATATCACGCAAGCATTTTTTTCACAATGACCATAAAGAGGCTCCCAAAGGCAAAATCACAGGGTGAAAAGGTGCCGTACGAAAAATGAACAAGGGTGTAACAAAAGCTGGCCAGCATAACCGAACAGGAATGAAAAACAAATGCGGATAAACAATAGAGGTTGTCTAAAGGTAAAACGGTAAAAAAAACAGAAGTTGTAAGAAGGTAAAACAGCATAAAAAAGAGGACCTTTAAAAGGTTAAAAACCTAAAGAGTAAGAGCAAAACTAAGTAGAGGTCACTGGTTTTGCAAAAGCGCGTGCTCTTTCTTCGAAAGCGATACAGAGGGCATGCTAACACAACTGAGTCCGAGCTGTTCTTTACATGAAGCCTCTAAATTTCGCGAGCAATCTGGTCTTGTTATTTCCTGATGACAACAGCGCCATGTGTGTCGTCTTCTTGTTCCCGTCTTCGTGCGCTTCACGGTTTCATAATATCAGTGTACCAACTAGCCAATGTACCAACAAATGCGGCTAAGTAATGGAGGTCATTTAAAGGTTAAACGGTATAAAAACAGAAGCCGTAAGAAGGTAAAACAGTGGTTACGTAAGATGAAAAACGCCAGGCCTGCGCGGATAGCGCAGCACAGTCACAGCGAAAGCTGGAAGAGCGGGATTTCTAGAGCCCGTTATCAACTGTCTTGTGGCTACTAATACAAGTACACTAGCAACGTACACACTACGCCACAAATCATAATTACCCACCACGACGTTATTCCATCATTCTGCGGAGAAGCGAGGTTCCATATGTAAAGCATCATGTGCACTATGTTGATGCGACGGTTGATGACGATGAAGAAATATGTCTGATCCCTTTGTAATGGGTTGGAAGCTTTAAAAGAGCCACTAGTTACGTAATTCGTATTGTGTGACGCCCGGTCGTTATTGAACTCTCCCACCACGCTTTATACCATACGTTAACGAGAGAAAGATTGAGTGAGAGGGAATTAACCTTATTGAGACCTTGAGGAAATGGATCATGGGAGCGTTGTGGGCTTCCTTGGCAACCAATAGAAGTGCGCTGCGAGGAGCCCACTACGCTATAAATCATAATTTTTGTGAAGAAGGGAAGCAGCCACTATGCAATTTTTCGTACTTCTGCGGAGAACCGTGGTACCCGCTAAATACCTGTAAGACATTATGTTCACTTTGTTGATGCTTTGGCTGATGACGATGAATAATTATTGGCAGATCCCCTTGTAATGGGTTGGAAGCATTCAACAACCCTCTTATTGTGCAATTCGCGTTGTGTGACGCCTGGTTACAAAATTTGCGTTGTGTGACTCCTGGTTGTTATTTTACTCTACTACCACACTGCATTACATATGCTAATGTGGTTCCTTCCCGACATCAAGCCTGTAAAGGGTCTTTTTGCAAGGCATTTTCAAGCACCGGCATGGCTCTGAGGTAGGACACTGGGCTTCCACGCAGAGGGCCCAGGTTCGAACCCCGTTCCATCCTGGATATTGCGTTTTTTTTCTTATTTCGAGCGATAGTGGTTACGAACACCGGTGACGGCGGCGGACAATACGGCACCAAAAACGGCCCTTGTTGTGATCTCATAACAGCTTTCGCTGTAAAACGCAACTTCTCTTGCTGATCTATCGCCGACACATCGACGCGAACTCTTAGCCCTTCTTCGAGAGTTCCGCTCTTCCTTTGATTGCGCTCAACCATCTTTGGGTGGTAGAACGAGCATCACGCGCCACATTGACACCGGTTGTAATGCTGCCTTACGCCAACGACAATATCGAGTTTCAGTGGAAGAGCGGTGCATTATCAACAAACAAGTCGACGATATGCTCAAGCGCGGTGTCATCCAGCCATCCCAGAGCCCCTGGTCGTCCCCTGTTGTGCTTGTGCGCAAAAAAGGATGGATCAATCAGGTTCTGTGTCGACTACCGCTGCCCGAATAAAATAACTCGGAAGGATGTATACCCGTTGCCACGCATCGACGATGCTCTTGATTGCTTGCAAGGAGCAGAATATTTCTCGCCTTTGGATTTACGCTCGTGTTATTGGCAAGTTCCAATGGCCGACCCTGACCGATCGAAGACCACATTCGTCACTCCTGACGGGCTGTATGAGTTTAGCGTCATGCCATTCGGACTCTGCAACGCCCCAGCAACCTTCGAACGGATGATGAACAACATCCTTCGCGGCTAGAAGTGGAATACCTGCCTCTGCTACCTTGACGACATCGTCGTTTTTTTCTCGCGATTTTCCGACTCACCTTACTCGCCTTCGTGCAATTCTCACGTGTCTCACCTCTGCTGGCTTTCAACTTAACATCAAGCAGAGCCATTTTGCTGCGCGCCAGCTCACTATATTAGGCCACGTCGTCTGCAAGGAAGGCGTTTTTCCGGGCCCCGCGAAACTCCGAGCCGTGGCCGAATATCCGAAGCCCAATTCCATGAAGACGCTTCGAAGTTTTATTGGGCTGTGCTCGTATTTTCGTCGATTTGTGTGCGACTTCGCTTCTATCATCGCGCCTCTTACCAATGTACTGACAGCCTCCAACGGCCTGTCTGCTTGGTCACAAGAGTGTGACGAGTCTTTTATGACGCTACGGCGCTTATTCACGTCGCCTCCGATAATTCGTCACTTTGACCCTAATGCGCCTACGGAGATCCATACCGAAGCCAGCGGTGTCGGTCTTGGTGCAGTACTGGCTCAACCTAACCTGAATACGAAGAATACGCCGTTGCTTACGCGAGTCGAACCCTCAAGAAAGCCGAGTGTAATTATTCCGTAACATAGAAAGAGTGCCTCGCTATTATCTGATCTTTGGCCAAGTTCCGCCCGTACCTTTATGGCCGCCCTTTCGAAGTAGTGACGAACCACCATGCTCTATGTTGGCTGTCATCGCTGAAAGATCCGTCGGGACGCCTCGGTCGTTGGGCGCTTCGCCTACAGGAATGTGACATTCGTGTTGTGTACCGATCCGGCCGCAAACACTCGGACGCTGATGCGCAATCCCGCTCGCCGCTACCGGCTGACACAGCTTCGTCGTCAGCTTCTTCAGCTGTCTTGACGCCACTTGACTTCGCAGACATGTCGTCGGAGCAACGTAAGGATGCGTGGATTTCCAATCTTCTCGACTTCCTGACTGACCCATTAGCTCATCTAGCCTCAAGAACTGTCCGTCGTCAAGCCACGCATTTCACTGTTCGAGACGACCTCCTCTATCGGCGGAATTACGCGTCTGACGGTCGGAGGTGGCTGCTAGTGATACCACGCCACATGCGCACGGAAATCTGTACTGCTTTCCACAACGACCCGCAAAGTGCTCACGCCGGCGCTCTCAAGACCTACAGCCGCCTGCGTCAGCGATACTACTGGCGCGGCATGTATACATTTGTGTGAAACTACGTACGTGCTTGTACTGCCTGTCAGCGCCGTAAAGCTCCACCTGAATGCCCAGCCGGTACACTTCAGCCTCTGCCTTGTCCGGCGCATCTATTTGATCGCGTCGGTATCGACTTATACGGACCGCTTCTCTCGAGATCTTCTGGAAATAGGTGGATAATTGTCAGCGTTGACCACCTCACACGTTACGCGGAAACTGCAGCCCTGCCCTCAGCAACCGCAAGAGAAATTGCATGTTTCGTCTTACGCAACTTTGTCCTTTTGCCATGATGCTTCCCGTGAACTGTTGAGCGACAGAGGGCATGTTTTCTTTTCTGACGCTATTCAAGCCTTGCTCGCTCTGTGCAACATCGTTCATCGCATGACGACCGCATATCACCCGCAAACGAATGGCCACACTGAAGGATTTAATCGCACTCTCGGCGATATGCTGACAATGTACACCGCATCAAACCAGACCAATTGGTACACCGTTCTTCCGTTTGTCACGTACGCGTACAACACCTCTACGCATGCCACCACAGGTTTTTCGCCATTCTTTCTCTTGTACGGACGCAATCCATCATGCACGCTTGACACTATGCTTTCGTACACGCCTGACTCATCTGAATACACTGCAATTTCTGATGTTGCCAGGCACGCCGAATATTGCCGACAATTGGCCCGTTCGCTGACAACCGAGGACCAAGGCTGTCAGAAGCTAAGGAACGACACCGACCGACCTCTCCCTACATTCACGACAGGTGCCCTGGTTTGGCTTTGGATCCCAACGAACACTCCTGGCCTTTCGTCGAAATTACTGGCCCGATATCACGGGCCCTACCGCATTCTCACCCGTACGTCCCCAGTCAATTATGAGGTTGAGCATTTGACACTATCCCAAGACTTACGTCGTCGTGGTAAAGAAATCGTGCACGTGAGTCGCCTCAAGCCCTATAATGACCCCGCCATACCGACAACGCCTTAGGTCACCAGGATTTCTACGCTATTCTCCGGGTGCAAATGTGGTGAACAATACAGACGACGACGAAACAGCCACGGAAGCAAGCCACAGCGTTAGTGGTGGCCACGCGATCCGAGCTTGCGCTTGCGTGGATTTGGCCCCTCGACGTTCCTCGTCGTTCCTTCACGTTTGTACGTGAATAAACCACGTGACACAGTATAAAAAAGAGGACCTTTAAAAGGTTAAAAACCTAAAGAGTAAGAGCAAAACTAAGTAGAGGTCAATGGTTTTGCAAAAAACGCCAGGCCTGCGTTGAAACCGCAGCACAGTCACAGCGAAAGCTGGAAGAGCGGCGTTTCTAGAGCCCGTTAAGCTCTCTTGGGGCTACAATACTAAGTACACGGGCCTCAAATCACAATTTTTGTGAAGTGGGAAGCCCTACTAAGCATTCGTCATTCTGCGGAAAGCGAGGCACCAGCTACACGTCTGTAAGGCATTCGATCCTTTGTTGACGCGACGACTGGTGACGATGAAGTCTCAGCCTTGTAATGTTGGAATCGAGCGCCACCAGTTATGTAATTTGCATTGCGTGACGCCGGTCGCTATTTCCCTCTCCCGTCATGCTGTAACATACGTGGTGGGAAAGAGACGGGGGGGGGGCGACGAAGAACTTTACAGCCCCGAGGAAGTGGAAGCGCTTATGGGCTTCCTTGGCAACCAATACAAGTGCCTTGCGAGGAACCCACTACGCTATAAATCATCGTTTTTGAGAAGTAGGGCAACAGGCACTGGCCATTTTTCGTCATTCTACGGAGAGCGTGGTACCGGCTAAACCCATGTAAGGCATTATGCGCACTTTGTTGATGCTGTGCCTCGACGTTCCAACCTCCCGTCGTTCCCTCCACGCTTGTACGTGAATAAACCACGTGACCACAGTATAAAAAAGAGGACCTTTAAAAGGTTAAAAACCTAAGAGTAAGAGCAAAACTAAGTAGAGGTCAATGGTTTTGCAAAAACGCGTGCTCTTTCTTCGAAAGGGATACAGAGGGCATGCTAACACAACTGGGTCCGAGCTGTTCTATACATGACGCCTCATAAATTTCCCGAGCAATCTGGTCTCGGTATTTCCTGATGACAACAGCGTTCTGTGTGTCGTCTTGTTCCCGTCTTCGTGCGCTTCATGGTTTCATAATATCAATGTACAAACGTGCTCGGACCCAGCCTCTCATTGAGTTATTGAACACCACGGCCGGACTAGAGGGAAACACAATGTTTCCCTCTAGTCCGGTTATGGTGTGTTAGATGTGTTAATGTGCGCCGTGTCTCCCCTGTAGCCCACCCGAATCTTTGTCGGTGCGAGCGTAAGCAAGGAACGCGCATGTCATGTAGGGCGTGATTTACATGCCATGCTCATGGTGCGCTAGCGGGCATTTCGCTAGCTTGATATACACCAAAATTGGTATTGCGTTATGTGACTGTACGGCGAACATAAATGATAGGTGTTAACATGACAGTCATGACATGCATTTCATGTACAGCATGATTTAGATGTCATGCTGATGGTGGACTCGCGGCCGTTTCGCTAGGTTCGTATACCCCAAAACTGGGATTTCGTGACGTGACTGTATTACGAACATAAATGACTGGGGATAACATGAAAATCATGACATGCATGTCGTATAGGGCATGATTTACATGCTACGCTCATGGTGAGCTCGCGGCCATTTCACTAGCTTGGTATACCACAAAATTGGTATTGCGGGACGTGATTGTATGACAAACATAAATGACAGGTGACGACATGAAAATCATGACATGCATGTCGTGCAGGGCATGATTTACATGCCAAGCTCATGGTGCGCTCGCGGCCGTTTCACTAGCTTGGTATAGCCCAAAATTGGTATTTCGTGACGTGACTGTATGAGGATCATAAATGAAGTTGGTAACATGAAAATCATGACATGCATGTCGTGTAGGACATGATTTATTTGCCACGCTCATAGTGCGCTCGCGGCCGTTTCCCTAGCTTGATATGCACCAAAAACTGGTATTGCGGGACGTGGCTGTACGACGAACATAAATGACAAGTCCGAAAAGGCGAATCATAAAGTGCATGTCATGTACGGCATAATTTACATGACACTGTCTTGGTCCGCTTCTGGCCGTTTTGTTAACTGGATGTACACCAAAATTGGTATGGGATGACATGAGTGCGTGACGCACTTAAATGACAGGTCATGCATTGTATATTACCAGAATATACGTTTCAATATATAAAAGATTGTACATGCACACATGCATGACAAACATGGAATATATATTGAACTAGATACCATGACGTGAATGACTTCATTTCCCTCAAAGAGAACCAAGGCGATGTATACAGCCCTCTGCTGGCTGCTTCGCATTACATCGATTCCCACAGTGCGTTAGATCTGCCGGATTTTCTTCTTTGCCATCTGATCGTGTGCATTTTTTCGACGTCATTGCCTTGACGTAAATGCACCACTGAAGTCATGGTGGACTCCTGCATAAATAACTTTCGCGTTAAAGAAAGAAGGCGCGCACTACCACGTGACAGCAGCCGCCCTATCGGAGGCGCGGAGAGGAGAAACCGGCATCGTCGTAAACTCGCGACGACGGGCTGCCTCTCTCACTCGACCACAGGGTACTAGCACCTTCCAAGGAAATGCCGGTCTCAGTGCTTGCGTCCACTGCCAAACCTGGTAGAAAGTCTTCCGGCAGGCAGATCAACGCACACCGGCGTCAGTCAACTCGAGTTTGAGGGCCAAACTTAACACCCCGAAAGACCCACCATCTCGTTAGCTACGCAATATTATGCGATGCATGCGCTATGTCATACACTTCAGTTACAACATTGCTTGCTGTGGTCATGGCTGAAGGATAGGCAATCAATGAGTTCCAGGAGCAGTAGCTTCTGGTCAGCTAGAGGCAGTCTCTGTCAGTCGTTCGCTTGTAATATTTTACCCGTTGTCGCAATTCCCCTAATATAACTCCGGATATAACTGCTGTGCCAAAAAGGAACGTCTCCAACGCTCCACGCGAGCGCTCATACCTCCGCGTGCTTCCGACATCCCTAGTGGGCCTATTCGCTTGAAGCAGAGGTGGCGCTTCAGTCTTCGCAATTGGGTTGCACTTACACCGGCAATGACCGCCCGCTGACCGCAACACTATACCGCGCAGCGTATGGTACCACATGCCCCTTCTGTGACACTTCTATCACTGTAGTGGATGTGAAGCACTTGCTCTGCTCGTGCTAAAACCTAGAGCAAGCGCGCCTTCGCCACGAACTTACAAGGGTAAGTTCGGAGAGCGACTGGGACCGGGTTAGGAGGGATACATGAACTGGTTCTTATTAGATTTTGTGCACGAACTCAACCTGTTTGTTTACGTGTGTCGCGCCTTTTGTGATCTTGTGTAAATATGTTGTGCCCAAGGCAGTCTCCCGAATAAAAGCAGAATCATCTTACAAGACAGTTGCGTTATACTCTTCCAGAACGTGCCTTGCACGTTGGCCGTACGCTCTGGTGCCTGAAAATATGTTTACGCTTATTTCGAACTCAGAGCTGAGAACGTCAGAACAAAAATGAATACGTATAATAATAATAATAATATCTGGGGTTTAACGCCCCAAAACATTAACGAATACTCGTGTGACATAACGTATTGCATGATAGTCAATAGTCAACTTTTCTCCTTAACCACGTGGACTTGCGCGCACGCGCATGCGCACGCCGAGCTACGTCGTGATTCTGTGCTGCGGAGAGCGGCCGCCCTTTCGCGCTCACTCGGCAGCCTCAGACTATCCAGTGCTACCCGACCTCAGGCAGTCGCGTGCAATTACTTGTACCTAGGATTGTTGTGACATTCATTGTTCTTGTTCTATGTGTTGAGTAACGTGTGGCATTTTTTTTGTTTCTTTTTTTAATCGCTCGGCGTGTGCGGGATGCGCCGCATACTTTCCTGTGTCTCGTGTTGTTTGTACACGTTTGCGCACAATCTGCTTGTCATAAATACAGTAAGTCCCGCTTCACAAAACAGTCTTGTTTCAATGGACATCTTAAACTGTACACCAATAATTTGTTTTTTTTTTTCGGTGTTAACATACTTCGCAAGAGCATGCGTTTTTAGTTTTGCAGAGCACTTATAGCCCTTATCAATACAAGACGCAATATAAAGAAGCATGAAAGTTATTTAATTTTTTTTCAACCTCTTAGTAAATGGCATGCAACTGGACAGTGCATGCGCGAAAGTACGATAATATATAATTGGTGGAGGTTTAGGTGTCGAAACCGCCATATGATTACGAGGCTCGCCGTGGTGCGGGACTACGGATTAATTTCGATCAACTGGGGTTCTTTAACGTGCACTCGAACAAGAGCACATGGGTGTTTTTTGCCGTTCGCGCCCATCGAAATGCGGCCGCCGTGGCCGCATTTTAACGTTAAACTGCATCATAATTGCACATTTATCAAAAATAAGCCAATGACTTCTGTCAATTAGGCCAAAATTCTCAATCATATGCGATTTGGATTACGCATGCCATCACTGAGAATTAGGACGGACTTATGCATGCGTGCAGTACGTATCTCTCATTCTCAGGATTTTGCTTTGGCGTGTGAAACTCAACACAAAATGCGCTTCTAATGACAGCTGTGCTCAGTAGGTAATCATTAACACTCTCACTCACCTTTGTGAAAAGAGTATTCCAAATCCAACGCAAGACTAACCACCGCCACAACGACAACTACACAGTTGTCGCACAATGACCGCAATTTCACACGCCAGGCGAATACCGTGACGTAACAGTAGCAGAGCAGCATGTAGGTACAGCGTACTGAAATATTACAGAACACGTAGTGTGGGTAGCGTTCTTTTCCATAATTCGCGCGGTGTAGCGCTAGTTTTTCTACTCAAGTAATCGAGCTGCCGCGACGCCAAGAGCCACTGACATCGCTCTCGAAAGACCACCGTCGAGTGCGAAGCCATCTTGTCTTGTTTCTTCGCACGACCCGCGTTGTAACGTACGCACACACAACTGAGACGGCCGTTACCGCATCAGAAGCATTGTCATTGAAGGGCTAGCAGTTGAACGAATCCATGGCTCATCGTCATACTTGTGGTCAACGCTTAAATAGAATGTGAACAGATGTCAACGCCAAACCACTCAACGAAGTCGACGCGACGAAGGCGACAGAATCTGAACTGCATCTTGCGCCCTCCCACAGTAACGATAAAAAATAAAGAAATGAGAGAGAAAAATTTTATCTGTGGCCGCTGTCGAAAGATTGCGCTACTTCAAAATGTCGTCGGAATGGTATGAACGGTTCTCGATATGGTCGTTTTTGCATTAACTTAATAAACTCTGTAATTATATTGTTCATTATTATGCGGCTTTTGGTTAACTGGTGCGTTTGGCTAAGCCATAGCTACAATTTAATAATGCGTGCGTATATTGGGTTGCAGCTAAAGAGTTCAAGAAAAATAACGCATCGCTTGTGCCACCATAGTCCGCCGTAATTCAGTGACTATATAAGGGCCTCCAAGAATACGGCAGGAAGTGGAAGATAGAAGCTTGCGATGAAAAAATCCCTAAACGGGGGGTGAGTGCTCGAACCAACGTTTCGACAAGTGGACTTGTCTTCTTCAAAGCTGGAACGTAGCGTAACGTAGGCTGGAACATAGCGTTCCAGCCTTGAAGAAGGCAAGTCCACTTGTCGGAACGTTGGCTCGAGCACCCACACCCTGTTTGCGGATATATAAGGGCCTGCGCTTCATAGAGGTACGTACGCGTCTGCAGCGAATTGTTCATGCTATTCGCGGCGAGATCGACCTATAGGTGGCAGCACCGTCACCCCGATAGTGTGGATACTGGTTTCGTGTGGTGTGTGTAGAAGTGCACGGGGCTTCTGTTTTCACATCGTGATTTTGTGTTCCGTACCCGCAGAAAACTCTTCGTTATCGA
Source organism: Rhipicephalus sanguineus (assembly GCF_013339695.2). NCBI lineage: Eukaryota > Metazoa > Arthropoda > Arachnida > Ixodida > Ixodidae > Rhipicephalus > Rhipicephalus sanguineus. Next base: position 74,852,070 of record NC_051179.1, on the reverse strand, counting down.
TGGTGAGGTTTTGTTCGGTGCCACAATGCCGCACATACTGCGCAGAGCCAGGGATCCATTTTTATCCCACCGACGCGGAACGTCGCCGACTGGCTCGTTAGGCTTCGTAACGGCAAGACGCCTTCCAAGTACGCGATAGTGTGCAGCAAGCACTTCGACGACGGTGCATTTGCATTCGCAGACGAGAAGAATGGTGAGTAGTCAGCGATAACTTCGCTAATGTGTGCATTTATATGCTTGTTGCTGCTGTGCACTACGAGCCTGAAGACGGTCGCAGTAAGCGAACGCTCGGGTGAGCTTCCCTGTGCTTTGATTTTCCTACACTTCCGCAGGAAACTTAAGCGAGAATCAGTCGAGAAAGAAGAAAATTAATTCATGGAATTTATTCTTTGTCATTCATGTACCGTCTGCGCTGTGAATGCAAGGTTTGTTTGCGCTCGGCTATGAGTCTGTTTAAACGAGAGTCCCCGAGCCCTTTTGTAGTTCGCGCATGTTCCATTGTGTTTACACGGCCGCGAGATCGGTTCTCAGTGTTCCGCAGGGCAAGTACGTGCACCGAAACGCGGCAAGTGTGTATGCATGATCTGATGCATTGTGAGGGTATCGTTTTATGAGCCCTCTCTCGCCACGTAAGCGATGAAAATGCGCGAGCGAGTTTATCGCCACTGCTGATCTTGATGAATATATTTTTCTCGCTCGCTGTCTTTTTTTAAGGGTTTTCGCGGAAGAGATTGAGGCCTGACGCACTTCCGACACTGAACTTGCCAAAGCGCAAATTTGACAGGCATCAGCTACCTCGCAAGTACACGGGTGTCTTTGTATACATTTCGCCACAAGTTATAATGGCGCAAGGCAACTCAGTTTTGCGATTTCCGTGTCATACCATTTTCTGTTCTGTTTAGGGGACAATTTAAGCACAGAAGTGTCAGACGTGACTTGACAGAAATATTTCTCTGCAGTGGGAGCAGGACCGTACACAACTAAAGCTCGTCGCGTAACCTATAAACGACAGTCCCGAAGTTATACACCTAACCACAACGCACAAGTGCATGAGAGCCTTTTTTTTAACCACCGAGCCGCTAAAAGGCTATATTCACATGAGATTTAATACTTCTCAATTTTAGGACAACGCCGAGTGCCCTTTGCAATGCGCTTGAACCACAGAGCGGTACCTACACTGATATGACTCTCGTGAACGGACGGTACGACGACCGCACACAGCACTCTCGACAAGTGCGCTCACTGATCTTATTAGAGTACATATACAGCCGATCAAGGCCAAATGCTTCTTTACATCGTGTTAGGCATACGTACGAGCGGTTAAAGTTGCACCAACGCGACGGAACAAACCGCCTTTTGGGGCCCTGCATGACGTACGCGCACATGCAATCACAACGCGGCTAGCAGACGGCGCATGGAGCAATCCGCACTAGGCGCGCTTCAGCCAGTAGCCGCCAGGCGGCGACTCCGCTCGATCTCGCGGCCAATAGGTTGTATACACATGGATGAATTGTGTATTGAATTCAGTGAGTGTGTGTACTATGTGTCTGCCTAGTGAACGTGTGCGTATAAATAAAATGTGTATCAACCTTCCGGTGTCCTTGGCAGTGGCGACGAGCACGCTTCGATATCGCCTAATCCTTGCTGCCTTTTTGCTGCAGATCGCTGCTTCTGCACAGCTGCACTTCGCACTGAAATCGGCGCAGATCATCGCACGTGCATACGTGATCAACTGGCCACAAGCAAACTGCGACCAGGAGGTGCTACCATCAGCTGTTTCCGGCGGCACTGCAGTATCACGGGACAGCGGAGACATCCATAAAAGGCCACGTCGGCTGCGGACGGCTTTCACTTGGCAGTGGCGACGAACACGCTTGGATATCGCCTAATCCTTGCTGCCTTTTTACTGCAGGTTAGTAGTTGAACATTGTAGTTTCCTTTTTTTTTCTTTTCTCGTCGTCGCTGCCAAGCTTGTGAAGTTTGTGACTTTCTTTTTTCGTAACGGACGTGTAAGCGCGCACTGTTGTTTTGAACCATGGCAAAAGAACTGATAAAGCTCAAGGAAGAACTACGGGTGGAATTCAAACAAGAGCTTGCAAAGTATAAAGACATGATAGAACGTGATCATCGTACGGAAATCCGAGAATTAAGAACTGAGCAGCGAAATATGGCTAACAGCATTGAATTTGCTCACCAAGCAGTTGAGGAACTGAAGCAAAAGCTGAGTACTGCGGTCTCGGTAAATGTTGAACAGGAAAAACAAAATGAGCTTCTTCGAGCTAAATGCACAGCTTTGGAGTCTAGAGGTGCTGATATGGAAAGGCGACTTCTGCTTGCCGAGCAGTACTCCCGCAATGTCAATCTAGAAATTCAGGGCGTTGCTAGGCAAGAAAATGAAAGTGTGCCGCATATCCTATCAATGATCGGAAGTGCCATTAATGAGCTAATTAGAGAAACAGACATAGAATCTTGTCACAGAGTGCCTACGCGAAACCCTGAGCGATCCAACATCGTTGTACAATTCAAATCAAGAGCGAAGCGTGATGCAACTCTGAGGAAAGCAAAGAAGGCTCGACTACAAACAAAGACGTAGGACTAGATATCTCGACACCGATCTACATCAACGAGCACCTTTGCCCTACATTGATAAGGCTACTTGGAATGGCAATAAGAAAGAAACATGAATGCAACTGGAAATCTGTGTGGACAGCGAATGACAAGATTTTCGCGAGGCAGAGCGAGCTTTCAGCTGTAATTCAGATTCATGATGAAAGTTCTTTATCTAAGATAACTTCAAGTTCGTAAAGGTTCACTGTTGGCCCAAGAAAGATGGAATACCACGAGTTCGTATTGCCTCATTTGCTTAAAGCTCAAAACAGATTCCATTCGACTGTGTTGCATTTCAATGCTCGATCTGCAGAGTTTAAGCGTGACGTCATACACTACCTTCTCAATGATTTCCAGTTCAAGTTTCAAGTCATCATGATGACTGAAACGTGGTATGACGGCGCAAGCTGCCGGCTGAAGTTTAATGGATATGAGGCATTTTTCCTTGACCGTCGTAACAGGCGTGGTGGAGGCGTTGCTATTCACGTAGGCGATCGCTGGAAGTATAATTTAGTATCAGATTTCTGTGTCACGCGTGAGGACTACGAAGTTTTGGCACTCGGGCACAATTCAGACATGATAGCTATTGTGTATCGTCCTCCAGGGGGCAATATTTTGAGCTTTCAAAACTTTCCTGATAAATTTCTGTATTACGTATCGTCCAATAATTATACACTAGTATGTGGTGGAGATTTCAATATCAATATCCTGAATGATAACCCGATTACCACGGACTTTTTGAACATGCTTCAATGCGCCGGATTTAGGAATGTCATTTCCACAGCAACACGTGTTACACCATTATCTGTCTCGTGTCTTGACTTATTAATAACAAATAATGAAGCCAGTGTATTTCAGTGTGGAACAGTTTCATCAGATATAAGCGATCATTGCCCGGTATTTATGTGTTATTCCCACAAGCCGAATATTAAGGAGATCTATCGAGAACCGTACACAATGCAAACTGTAACAAACCACAGTTTGGAATCTTTTAAGAAGGACATTAGTGTACATGATTGGTCTTTTCTTTTCAACTTAACTTGTGCAGACGAAGCCTATCGGAAATTTCTTGCTGTCTTTGTACATATATACGCAAAACATTTTCCATTCAAGCAAGTTAAACTATCGAAAAAAATACGTAAACCATGGGTGACCCCCTCTCTTGCTAGTATGATACGACTTAAGAATAACTTTACAACTTATTCTTGAAATCAAGAGTGCTGACAGATTTGGCAGAGTTTTAAAAAAAAACACGTAACAAGCTGAATCGGGAGCTTAAGCGAGCTAAGACAACTTACTACGAGAAAACGTTTGCTGAAAGCGCACAGCAATCACCTGACGTTGTATGGCGCTTAATTAATGATGTGCTTGGTCGCGGTAAGCGGGACTCCGCACCAGGAAAGATTACCGTTGACAATGTTGATCTCGCTGGTAAAGAACTTGCGGATCACTTGAATAATTATTTTGTCAATGTGGGTATATCAGCAAATAGGCCTTTGCAAGCAGACTTCTTTAGGGCTACAACAGGAAATAAATGCCCCGACAGTATTTTTCTAGCATCAACGGATGAACAAGAAATTTACACGACATTCATGAATCTGAAGAACAGTAAGGCACTAGACATTGACAACATTCAAATAAAACCAATAAAATATGTCTTAGGTTGCATTACTCCTGCGCTCAGCCACATTTTTAATTTGATACTTGAGTCGGGTGTTTTTCCAGATGATATGAAAAGAAGAAGAGTGACTGTGTTTTTCAAGGGTGGTGACAGTAACCTGGTGGCTAATTATAGACCTATATCTATTATTCCTGTGTTTTCTAAGGGATTAGAAAAATTAATCTATACGCATATATCTGCCTTCTTCTGCTCCAGAAATATAATCACTGACTTTCAGTTTGGGTTTAGAAAAGGAAGGTCAACGGAGACAGCCCTATTAACACTTAAGGAAATGATACTGCAAAATTTTGAACGAAATCTTTTCACGTTAGCAGTTTTTCTTGATTTCAGCAAGGCTTTCGATTGCATTGATCATAACATTTTACTGCTTAAGCTAGAATCATACGGAATCCGCGGCACGTCACTTCAATTGATGAAGTCATACTTGCAAAACAGACAGCAATGCGTTCAAGTAAGCACTCATACCTCATCATATTTACCTGTCTTAAATGGTGTGCCCCAGGGAAGCGTACTGGGACCGCTATTATTTAATGCTTACATCAATGACATCGTGGATATTGATCCCAGTGTGAGCTTTGTCATATATGCTGATGACACAAACCTACTTTTTTCAGGCCCTGACGCAGACGAGTTAATTATTCGGTGCAATGAGTTATTGAACAAGGTTTTCTTGTAGTCTACCAAAAATTTATTGAAAATAATCCACTGCAAACAAAAGCCATCGTATTCCGAGCAAAAAACAAAATATTTTCATCAACACACGCGTTAGCTTATGCAGGTGAAGACATCAAACCTCAGCTGGAACCAACACGTCGTTGATATCTGCAAAAAAGCCTCTAGTGTTGTAGGTGTGCTGGCTCGTTGCAGACATATCTTACCCGCAAAAGTGAAATTGCAAATATACCATGCTCTTTTTCTTTCGCACATAAATTACTGCAGTTTGGTGTGGGCAACCACGACAAAAACTAATATAATGAAACTTCAGATCCTACAGAAAAAGGTTATTAGACATGTAGCTAATTTAGATTATTTGCCATCAACGCGACTCGTGTGTCGGGACTACGGTATTATTAAAGTTGAATATATGTATACCTTTCGCATTCTGCGATCTTGCTATTTCTCTTCCACTTCGTTTAAACAATTCATTAAAAATACCGCATGTATAACTGCAAAAAACGTTTTGTTAAGAACAAGAAACAGTGACGTTTGGTTTGTTCCGAGGTTTCGAAATAATTAAAAATCATAAACATTGCAATACAATCTACCAACCATTCTCAATAAATACAGTCACGTAAACAGCTTCTCATTAAAAGAACTGCGATCCTTTTTTGTAAATATAGGCTAAAGTTTTGACGTTGTGAAATGGGTTGTTCTTGTACGATTTCATTTTTCTTTCAGTGTGTGCATCCATATTGTACTGAGTATGTTACATGATGAAAAACATATAGCAAAAACAGCGTCTGTATAATTTTCTTTGCCTGACATCTGATGTACATTGTATGATGCAGGTCATGCACAAGGAGCAATTTTGTATATATTTCTTCCCTGATATTTCGTGATTATTTTTAAAAAATTTTTTGCCGATAGGGGTGTTATGGTTGTTGGGTTTTTCCTTTGTATATTTTTCTTTTTTTGTTTTTTGTTTTTGCTCGCGTCTATTAACTATCTTCTGTGCTATGTTTAGTATCTGGATGTATTTTTAGTAATGTATATATATATATATATATATATATATATATATATATATATATATATATATATATATATATATATATATATATTTCTTCACCGTATTTGGTATTGTAATGATAGCTTATGGTCAATTTATCGTTGTTACATATCTTTGTCATTGTCCCAACTGCCTTGTATAGGGTTCACTGGCCTCGTCAAGCTGTCCATAAACAGCTTTTAGCCAGTGAACCTCTCCAGAACCTGTTTCTTTCTGAGAAATAAATGATTTGATTTAATTTGATTAATCCATGAATGGGCCCACCTCGCCGAAATGCCATAGCGTAGTATCAACGTACGCCGCCGCAGTCAGAAACACCGTTTTTTAGTATCGTTTAATCCCTCTAGATGGCGCCAAGTACCACCTATTTCACGGCTGTGGCGCTTTCACAGCTCCACCTACTTATATGTTGTTGAACATCTATCTATCGAAGCTATGCTCTGCTGCGCCGGGATTGTTTTGATGCTACAGAATGTACACATTGGAGGCACATGTCGAGGCCTATTGCCCCGTAAACGTGTGGATAACGTCGCAACACCATGTGATGCTTCGACAAATAAAGACAGCAAAACTAACGTAGAGTCGCCGGGTGAGAGCCCCTTTCCAGTATCCGTCTCAAAGTGAACGCCGTCCCTCGGGCAGAGCGAAGCGTAGGAGTTCCGTCGTTCCGTTTCGCAAGGTTTTCATCACTAGGGGTTTGTCTGCTTGATTTTATTGTCATATCGTTCGATATTAAGCGCAGCGGGACCGTTTTTTGAGATTACTAGTGCCGCATACTCTTTATCAGTCGAGAATCGATGCACTCGCTAAGCCTAAATCTATTGCTCGCTTCGCTGGCTTGGCGTCAGCCATCTTGATTTTGATGGGGGAGGAACGGTTTCTCCATTGAAAAGGGAGGAAAGTTGCTCCATTTGAAGACGAACATTGGGGACATCGCCGTTTCTTCATTAAAGGAGAGAGGGTCACTCCAATTTTTTAAAGAGTATGGACGAAGTGCGGAGCAGCGATTCGCCTGTGTTTCGCTTGTGTTTTAGTGCCAAAAAAATTCTATTCTTCAACGTCGGAACAGGCCGCAACAAAGGCACAGTGTGATTAGTTTCTTGAAAAATGGCGGAAATGGGCGTATGGCACACAATTGCGCTGCGTTTTATATGAAACGATGGGAAAGCCCGTGAAGGGAGAGTTGGTGTTTCCGTTCCGTTGCTCCTTCCGTAATAGAGCAGAAAAATAACTTGAGAGAGCGTATGCATCGGCATGTTGGTAATTCATGTTTCACTTTTTGAGCGCACAAAAGAACAGGGACGTGTCCGCGTCGTTTTTCGTCCCTGTTCTTTTGTGCGCTCAAAAAGTGAAACAGAGCAGAAAATAACGTCCGTAGCTGATGTATGGCCACGTGGTGCGCTAGCAGCTGGGAAGACGGAAGCAGCCCATTAGGTCTTTCAGACTGGTCGGCTGCGGTGCGGCGTCGTGCAGTGTTTTGTGGTTCTTGTTGGCGCGTAGCGATTCGCTAAGTTAAGCGTGAGACATACGGTACGATTTTAAATGCGATGCAACGGCCGACGCGGCGGTGCGGCAGCCGGAGTGGTGACCTTTCATCGCATTAAACCACCACCATTCTGGCTGCCGCACTGCCGCTCGGGCGTCGCATTGGATAGAGAATCGTACCGTCTGTCTCGGCCTTTATACGTGTGATTGCTTGTGGGCGCGGTGTGATCAAAGATGCCGCCCGTACGTTGTGCGTTTGCCATGCCTCTTCTCGGAAAAAGCGGCTGCACGCTATCGAAAATGGATACGTCGAGGCTGAACCATGCCGTGGCGGTGTATTTATCGTTCTAACTCTCATCGTTCACGAAGAACCCGGAGACCTCGAAGACGCGTCTGGCTTAAACGCGTCCCTTGCGTCAAAATGGTTCATTTCGTACTGAAGGAGCACGCAGCGCACAATCGCACAAGGCGACGCTTAACTGCATCAACTGTTTCAGTGCGATTTTCGTACTATGTAAAAAACTTTGAAGTACACATGCATGTGAAGACCAACTTCACATTTTTCGCACTCCCATGGGCTCTCAGACTTCTTGACGTGTGCCTTGCAAACTATGCACAGCCTTGAGAGATTCTTCTTTGTTTTGTTCGGCAGGTGTCACGACGAAAATGTGCCCATTCGGCGATTTGTGGGCGCATTGGCGAGGCCATCAAACTACGTTTTCAGCACAACGCCATGCTTCGAAAAAGCCGGTATAGTGCACATTTCGCGCTAAACACACACACACACACACACACACACACACACACACACACACACACACACACACACACACACACACACACACACACACACACACACACACACACACACACACACACACACACACACACACACACACACACACACACACACACACACACACACACACACACACACACACACACACACACACACACACACACACACACACACACACACACAACACACACACACACCACACACACACACACACACTTACAAACAGCTCCAAAAATGGACAATTTCTATCTAGCAGAAAACATATAAAACAAACAGCAAACATTAGATAATGTGCTGCCATCTGTGAGACATTGTTAAAAGCATGACTCTACTACAGCAGAGCCTATATGGTTCCGCCTAAAGCCCCTCCATCGCGGGGCTTCAATTTCGCCGCTCTAGCACAGGGGAGTGGCCACACTGCACAGTCTTGCTCGTCGATGAGTGCCGGCGGGACATTCATGTCATGTAGTCACTCTCAAGTCTCGGTTGTCTTGGCGACGCTGACACTTGGCCCCCGCTTCTCGATCTCTAAGTTCTGCGTCATTTTGGCGTCGTTGACGCCTGTGATTGGTTTCCCGCGCGCGTAGTTGGGGATCCATATCACGGCGACTGCCATGCACCACCATCCACCGAATCAAGAAAGAGCTCTCAATTTGTGATGACGCTTCATTTCAGCTTCCCTGGCTCTCAGCAAGGCATCTTCAAGGCGTTTGACCTCCGCTTTCCTGGCCTGACTACGACGCGCGTGCGCGTCTGTGTGTCTGTGTGCGCGTGCGTGTGTGTGTAACAACACATATTAATAAGTATGCACTTAGTGGTTGAAGTGCACATTAAGGGCCGAATTTCGCTATCGGGTCCCCCATTTTTTACATGCGAAGCAGCTTTTGCTCGGGGCTGTGTCCGTCCTTCCTTCACGCGTCCGCTCCCCACTGCGCGTGCGCCAACTCTCCCCCTCTCCTCGTGTGAGCGCGAGAAGGAGCAGGGAGGTAGTGTAGAGGAGGTGGCGTGAGCACTGCCTCCACTTCATTTCTCCTCTCCCATTTCTCTCTCTCAGCCACAGCTGTGCGCTCGTATATAATGCAGCGCTTGCTTGCTCCCGTTGCACTCTCCTTCGCAACGGCGCTATGGACGCTCGCGAAGCTGAACGTAAACGGCAACGCGGGCCAGCTTTGCACTCTCCTTCGCAGCGGCGCTATGGACGCTCGCGAAGCTGAACGTAAACGGCAACGCCAGCAAGCGAATCTCGAAGCTGCTAGGCAACGTGAAGCCGAAGCGCGAAGGAAACATCGAGCTGGGGGGGGGTAATAAAAGCGGCACACAACATATACACAACTCCACACACAAATAAAACATACACGGAAACACACAAATGGAACAACAATGGAAACACAAGTGAACACACAGCGGCTGCTTCGCATCGCCACATGGTTCCCTTTAGTGGGAGATGGCGTAATTTTTTTATCATTGCACAGAAACGAGTTTTATATTACTTTGGAAACTTTGGAAACTTATGCGCCGATGTTCAATTTTACGAAACGTAAAAGTAGAGAACGAGCGCTAACTTGGAAGGCCGACTTGTCGTCCGCCATGTCGTCTGCCTTCCAGCGTTCAGTCTGCGACTGCTGGTCGTCTGTTTCTTTCGTTGTTTGGTTATGAGGTAAAGATGGGTGGGTTTTTATTCTAGAATGTAATACGGGTGAATGAGATCCATTTATAAAAGTTTTTGTTTCAGAAACTTTATTTGCGCAGTCGTATTCACTTTTTTGCCGAAGCCTCGCTCAACACCAGCCAACACAAGCCTCCCAGGCACGTATACTATCATCTCCATCGCGGCAACGGCGCCCCTTAGGAAATTCGCATAGACGGTGGCGCCAGATTTCCCTCTATGTATTATTGTTAGAAACTAGGCGTGCGCCGGCTCACCGGAGCAGTGCAGCTTCCACATGCACCAACGAGATTTCTCCGCCGCCGACTGTTTCGATTGCGAGAGCACCGATTAACAAAGCTGCTGCAATACTCGTTGCAGAAACGAAACGATTTCGACGTGCGAATGTCGTGCCTTGGTGGAGCAAGAAAGAGGCCAGCGGGACGCACGCGTTTGCGGCTCAAGCTACGAACCTCTGCCTCCCGTGTTTCTGAAGCGCAGTGTGGTAGCGTATACATGAGCACAGGCGCCGGTTACCCATTGCTAGAAAGCGCACACCGTGCCGCTTCTTTCCTTAATTGACGACGTTTTGAAGAAGTCCATATCGGGTACCAGTGTTAATTATGAGCTCGTTGATGTCATCTTTACGCGGGATTCACGATTCGCTGTGTCCAAATATATGTTCACAACGTCAGCTACCACAATGGTTTTAATCATGATCATGGGCGTTAGTCATCGCGATAGAGACATGCCGTCAACATGGGTGGATCCACGGTCAAACGGTTCTATAGCTGCCACACACGAATAGACATTGTACAAGCTCTCATATCACTAGCCAGTAAGCACTACTTCTGTGAAGACCCGTTTCACTTTCGTGTTATACCGATTCCTATGACGGAGGGATCAGCCATGCTTTTTTCTTCCTTCCGTCGCCCAAGGGAGTATAGCAACGTCGAATGCATGCATATACTCCGGTACATTTAGTGTGTTCGTTGCAGAGACTCGAAGAGTGCGAAGGCGGGCAAAGAAGAGGCAATAGGAGGACTGGACGTGCACGTCTTCCCCTTCTTCTTCCCGTCTTCTTTGTTCGCGTTTCTTACCGCAGTACCGCAGTTAAAAAGCCTTTACGATGAACGCCAACCAAATAGCTCGACTTTGATGGCTCTTCACTACGATGGCAAGGACTCTAGAAGAGAGGGGGAAGGGTAGGCTAGAGCCTTCTCTGTCAGCAAAGCAGGAGGCGTTATTTCCGTGACGAAATACGCCAGTGAAGTGTGGTGGACCCCGGGATAAAACAATTTCGTGTTAAACAAAAAAAGTACATGCCTTGCAGGAGGTGGTCTCGCAGATTTTGCACATCGTTCAATAGTGTACAGGCTCGCGTGGATCTCCTGTCGGGAAGAACATTCATTTTGGAAGTGGTGGTTTGAAAGAACACGAGGTTACTTGCTTCACCCTGAACCTCGGTGCTTATTCATTGATGACCTGCGATTGTGACGTCATTCGACCTAGCATTTAATGTCGTGAACACGCTTTCGAGGCCCACTTCTCTGCGTCATGAAGAGGCACCATGGTACCGGTAACAAAGGCATTTGGCAAATAAAGAATGGAAACTACTGATGGAGAGATCAATACAGCGCTGTTGAAATACTTTGTAGCACGAAGTGTTTTATTCCTGGGTCCACCACGGCGCCGCTGACGTATTTCCGTCACGGATATGACAATGTAAAATATACACTAACAGATGGCAAAGAAAAAAACTAGAAGAAAAAGGTCCGTTGCAGGGAGTCGAACCTACGACCCCTCGATCCACAGCGCGCGGCGCGAAACCACTGAGCCACAAAGCGCATGTTCTCAAGATCACTGACGGCAAGCTATTTATATACACCATTTACCGTACGCGATACTCAGAGCTTGGTGGCTTCAGCGTGTTCTTGTTATCATTAGCGAGATGGCGCGAAGAGAGCGCCGGCGCGCCTTAAAGATCGTAGCTCCGCGATTCGCGATGCGAGCGCGCTTCTACAGGGGGTGTCTCTCGTGCGTGCGTGCTTATCTCTTGATGGGGGCGGTTTACACGTCTTGTCCTTTAACCGCAAGTTTCTGTTGACAATTTAGAGAGCACAGATGTCACTTCGGTTGCTGCAGCGGCCGCGTTTCCGAAAAGAGCGCGCTGCTCACTCGCAAAGAGGTAACAATTGTGACAGTTGTTAGCTCGCGCTCGTCCTGTGTATGCTGTTTTCTTGTGACATAACAATTTGCTGCTATAGCATTCATTCCTTCACCTTGTGGAGAAACAATGCACAATAAACGCTCAACTACCCCTGTGAATACATGCTTCACTTTCGTGTTATACCGATTCCTATGAAAGGGGGATCATCCATGTTTTTTTCTTTTGGCTGGTGGTTTCTGGATCGTGGGGGTGGGAGGTATATGTTGGTACACGGTCTTCCCAGATACATTGTTCTTCTTCGTGCAAAAAATATGACTTAAAGTTTAGCCGTGAGGTAAGTGCCCCGTCTAGCGCTCCTTGGCCGCAGAGTTTGAACTTAAAAAAAAACTGGATGTATATGTTGGTATTGATCTTCCCAGATGCATTGTTCTTTTTCGTGCAAGAAAATATTAGGTAAAGTTTAGCCGTGAGGCAAATGGCCCGACCAACGCTCCCTGGCCGCAGAGTTTGAACTTAAAAAAAAACTGGATGTATATGTTGGTATTGGTCTTCCCAGATGCATTGTTCTTTTTCCTGCAAGAAAATATTAAAGTTTAGCCGTGAGGCAAATGGCCCGACCAACGCTCCCTGGCAGCAGAGTTTGAACTTTTGTTTAAAAATCCCGGATGTATATGTTGGTATTGGTCTTCCCAGATACATTGTTCTTCTTCCTGCAAAAAAATATTAATTAAAGTTTAGCCGTGGCGCAGTTGCCGTGACCAACGCTCCTTGGCTGCAGAGCTTGAACTCTTTTTCTTTGAAACCTCTCGCCTTTTTGCAAGCTAGTTAACGCCATCATTAACGTCAGTGATGAATAGATTCAGGAGATTGAGCTGACAAACGCTGTGAAAACACTGTGTCATTGTCGTTGTGAGGTTAACTGTTATTGACATTGACGCCTTTTACACTTCACACGTTATTTTTGTGCATATCGCCATATTCGTGGCGTGTGCTCCAAATTATTGGCTTGCGCTATACTTGGGCCTCACAGTGATGGAAGTGACATTATGCTTTTTAACATGAAAGTGTTTCATGCCGGGGTCCACCAAGACTTCAGTAAAGTGTTTTCGTCACGGAAATGACGTCAAAAAATTGCGCACGATCAGATGACAAAGAAAAGAAGGTCCGTCAACGGGATTAGAACCCATGACCTCTGGGTAAGCGGCAACAGATGCCGGACACGCTATCCACTGCGCCACGGTCGCACACTCTGGAGGCTTTACAAACGCGCCTTTTATATCTCATACTTTCTTCTCAGAGTGCTCTTGGTCGGCGGGGTGGTGTCGCCCTCTGGGAGCGGTAAAGTGAAGTAATGCATCATGACCTTTCCTCCGCGCTTACTCCTGCAACGTGTCGTTGCTACGCGTCCGTCCCATTCGGGGCGTTTCCAATAGGAGAAGTGCATTTTATCAACGCCTTAACACACCGCGAGGTGGCGACCTTAGCCCAAGCGTCGGCCTCCTAATGTCTAGAATGTATTGCTAGTGTGCCGACCGCGGGCGTCGTGGTGGCACGGAGATGATACCTTCCACGGCGGCCACCAGTGCGG
>NC_051179.1:74811762-74838266 GCF_013339695.2 Rhipicephalus sanguineus | reverse complement strand
GGTCTTGTTTCTTCGCACGACCCGCGTTGTAACGTACGCACACAACTGAGACGGCCGTTACCGCATCAGAAGCATTGTCATTGAAGGGCTAGCAGTTGAACGAATCCATGGCTCATCGTCATACTTGTGGTCAACGCTTAAATAGAATGTGAACAGATGTCAACGCCAAACCACTCAACGAAGTCGACGCGACGAAGGCGACAGAATCTGAACTGCATCTTGCGCCCTCCCACAGTAACGATAAAAATAAAGAAATGAGAGAGAAAAATTTTATCTGTGGCCGCTGTCGAAAGATTGCGCTACTTCAAAATGTCGTCGGAATGGTATGAACGGTTCTCGATATGGTCGTTTTTGCATTAACTTAATAAACTCTGTAATTATATTGTTCATTATTATGCGGCTTTTGGTTAACTGGTGCGTTGGCTAAGCCATAGCTACAATTTAATAATGCGTGCGTATATTGGGTTGCAGCTAAGAGTTCAAGAAAAATAACGCATCGCTTGTGCCACCATAGTCCGCCGTAATTCAGTGACTATATAAGGGCCTCCAGAATACGGCAGGAAGTGGAAGATAGAAGCTTGCGATGAAAAATCCCTAAACGGGGGGTGAGTGCTCGAACCAACGTTTCGACAAGTGGACTTGTCTTCTTCAAAGCTGGAACGTAGCGTAACGTAGGCTGGAACATAGCGTTCCAGCCTTGAAGAAGGCAAGTCCACTTGTCGGAACGTTGGCTCGAGCACCCACACCCTGTTTGCGGATATATAAGGGCCTGCGCTTCATAGAGGTACGTACGCGTCTGCAGCGAATTGTTCATGCTATTCGCGGCGAGATCGACCTATAGGTGGCAGCACCGTCACCCCGATAGTGTGGATACTGGTTTCGTGTGGTGTGTGTAGAAGTGCACGGGGCTTCTGTTTTCACATCGTGATTTTGTGTTCCGTACCCGCAGAAAACTCTTCGTTATCGATGGTGAGGTTTTGTTCGGTGCCACAATGCCGCACATACTGCGCAGAGCCAGGGATCCATTTTTATCCCACCGACGCGGAACGTCGCCGACTGGCTCGTTAGGCTTCGTAACGGCAAGACGCCTTCCAAGTACGCGATAGTGTGCAGCAAGCACTTCGACGACGGTGCATTTGCATTCGCAGACGAGAAGAATGGTGAGTAGTCAGCGATAACTTCGCTATGTGTGCATTTATATGCTTGTTGCTGCTGTGCACTACGAGCCTGAAGACGGTCGCAGTAAGCGAACGCTCGGGTGAGCTTCCCTGTGCTTTGATTTTCCTACACTTCCGCAGGAAACTTAAGCGAGAATCAGTCGAGAAAGAAGAAAATATATTCGCATGGAATTTATTTCTTTGTGCATCATGTACCGTCTGCGCTGCTGAAAGCAAGGTTGTTTGAGCACCCGGCTAGGCTATGAGTCTGTTTAAAAGGAGAGTCCCCGAGCCCTTTTGTAGTTCGCGCATGTTCATTGTGTTTACACGAGCCGACGAGATCGGTTCTCAGTGTGCAGCGGCAGGCCACGGCAAGTACGTGCACCGAAACGCGGCAAGCGGTGGTGTATGCATGATCTGATGCATTGTGAGGGTATCGTTTTATGAGCCTCTCTCGCCACGTAAGCGATGAAAATGCGCGAGCGAGTTTATCGCCACTGCTGATCTTGATGAATATATTTTTCTGCGCGCTGTCTTTTTTTAAGGTTTTCGCGGCGAGAGAGATTGGAGGCCTGACGCACTTCCGACACTGAACTTGCCAAAGCGCAAATTTGACAGGCATCAGCTACCTCGCAAGTACACGGGTGTCTTTGTATACATTTCGCCACAAGTTATAATGGCGCAAGGCAACTCAGTTTTGCGATTTCCGTGTCATACCATTTTCTGTTCTGTTTAGGGGACAATTTAAGCACAGAAGTGTCAGACGTGACTTGACAGAAATATTTCTCTGCAGTGGGAGCAGGACCGTACACAACTAAAGCTCGTCGCGTAACCTAATATAACGACAGTCCCGAAGTATACACCAACCACAACGCACAAGTGCATGAGAGCTTTTTTTTAACCACCGAGCCGCTAAAAGGCTATATCACATGAGATTTAATACTTCTCAATTTTAGGACAACGCCGAGTGCCCTTTGCAATGCGCTTGAACCACAGAGCGGTACCTACACTGATATGACTCTCGTGAACGGACGGTACGACGACGCACACAGCACTCTCGACAAGTGCGCTCAACTGATCTTATTAGAGTACATATACAGCCGATCAAGGCCAAATGCTTCTTTACATCGTGTTAGGCATACGTACGAGCGGTTAAAGTTGCACCAACGCGACGGAACAAAACCGCCTTTTGGGGCCTGCATGACGTACGCGCACATGCAACACACAACGCGGCTAGCAGACGGCGCATGGAGCAATCCGCACTAGGCGCGCTTCAGCCAGTAGCCGCCAGGCGGCGACTCCGCTCGATCTCGCGGCCAATAGGTTGTATACACATGGATGATTGTGTATTGAATTCAGTGAGTGTGTGTACTATGTGTCGCCTAGTGAACGTGTGCGTATAAATAAAATGTGTATCAACCTTCGGTGTCCTTGGCAGTGGCGACGAGCACGCTTCGATATCGCCTAATCCTTGCTGCCCTTTTGCTGCAGATCGCTGCTCTGCACAGCTGCACTTCGCACTGAAATCGGCGCAGATCATCGCACGTGCATACGTGATCAACTGGCCACAAGCAAACTGCGACCAGGAGGGCTACCATCAGCTGTTTCCGGCGGCACTGCAGTATCACGGGACAGCGGAGACATCCATAAAAGGCCACGTCGGCTGCGGACGGAGGCTTTCTGAACTTGGCAGTGGCGACGAACACGCTTGGATATCGCCTAATCCTTGCTGCCTTTTTACTGCAGGTTAGTAGTTGAACATTGTAGTTTCCTTTTTTTTCTTTTCTCGTCGTCGCTGCCAAGCTTGTGAAGTTTGTGACTTTCTTTTTTCGTAACGGACGTGTAAGCGCGCACTGTTGTTTTGAACCATGGCAAAAGAACTGATAAAGCTCAAGGAAGAACTACGGGTGGAATTCAAACAAGAGCTTGCAAAGTATAAAGACATGATAGAACGTGATCATCGTACGGAAATCCGAGAATTAAGAACTGAGCAGCGAAATATGGCTAACAGCATTGAATTTGCTCACCAAGCAGTTGAGGAACTGAAGCAAAAGCTGAGTACTGCGGTCTCGGTAAATGTTGAACAGGAAAAACAAAATGAGCTTCTTCGAGCTAAATGCACAGCTTTGGAGTCTAGAGGTGCTGATATGGAAAGGCGACTTCTGCTTGCCGAGCAGTACTCCCGCAATGTCAATCTAGAAATTCAGGGCGTTGCTAGGCAAGAAAATGAAAGTGTGCCGCATATCCTATCAATGATCGGAAGTGCCATTAATGAGCTAATTAGAGAAAACAGACATAGAATCTTGTCACAGAGTGCCTACGCGAAACCCTGAGCGATCCAACATCGTTGTACAATTCAAATCAAGAGCGAAGCGTGATGCAACTCTGAGGAAAGCAAAGAAGGCTCGACTACAAACAAAGACGTAGGACTAGATATCTCGACACCGATCTACATCAACGAGCACCTTTGCCCTACATTGATAAGGCTACTTGGAATGGCAATAAGAAAGAAACATGAATGCAACTGGAAATCTGTGTGGACAGCGAATGACAAGATTTTCGCGAGGCAGAGCGAGCTTTCAGCTGTAATTCAGATTCATGATGAAAGTTCTTTATCTAAGATAACTTCAAGTTCGTAAAGGTTCACTGTTGGCCCAAGAAAGATGGAATACCACGAGTTCGTATTGCCTCATTTGCTTAAAGCTCAAAACAGATTCCATTCGACTGTGTTGCATTTCAATGCTCGATCTGCAGAGTTTAAGCGTGACGTCATACACTACCTTCTCAATGATTTCCAGTTCAAGTTTCAAGTCATCATGATGACTGAAACGTGGTATGACGGCGCAAGCTGCCGGCTGAAGTTTAATGGATATGAGGCATTTTTCCTTGACCGTCGTAACAGGCGTGGTGGAGGCGTTGCTATTCACGTAGGCGATCGCTGGAAGTATAATTTAGTATCAGATTTCTGTGTCACGCGTGAGGACTACGAAGTTTTGGCACTCGGGCACAATTCAGACATGATAGCTATTGTGTATCGTCCTCCAGGGGGCAATATTTTGAGCTTTCAAAACTTTCCTGATAAATTCTGTATTACGTATCGTCCAATAATTATACACTAGTATGTGGTGGAGATTTCAATATCAATATCCTGAATGATAACCCGATTACCACGGACTTTTTGAACATGCTTCAATGCGCCGGATTTAGGAATGTCATTTCCACAGCAACACGTGTTACACCATTATCTGTCTCGTGTCTTGACTTATTAATAACAAATAATGAAGCCAGTGTATTTCAGTGTGGAACAGTTTCATCAGATATAAGCGATCATTGCCCGGTATTTATGTGTTATTCCCACAAGCCGAATATTAAGGAGATCTATCGAGAACCGTACACAATGCAAACTGTAACAAACCACAGTTTGGAATCTTTTAAGAAGGACATTAGTGTACATGATTGGTCTTTTCTTTTCAACTTAACTTGTGCAGACGAAGCCTATCGGAAATTTCTTGCTGTCTTTGTACATATATACGCAAAACATTTTCCATTCAAGCAAGTTAAACTATCGAAAAAAATACGTAAACCATGGGTGACCCCCTCTCTTGCTAGTATGATACGACTTAAGAATAAACTTTACAACTTATTCTTGAAATCAAGAGTGCTGACAGATTTGGCAGAGTTTTAAAAAAAAACACGTAACAAGCTGAATCGGGAGCTTAAGCGAGCTAAGACAACTTACTACGAGAAAACGTTTGCTGAAAGCGCACAGCAATCACCTGACGTTGTATGGCGCTTAATTAATGATGTGCTTGGTCGCGGTAAGCGGGACTCCGCACCAGGAAAGATTACCGTTGACAATGTTGATCTCGCTGGTAAAGAACTTGCGGATCACTTGAATAATTATTTTGTCAATGTGGGTATATCAGCAAATAGGCCTTTGCAAGCAGACTTTTTTAGGGCTACAACAGGAAATAAATGCCCCGACAGTATTTCCTAGCACAACGGATGAACAAGAAATTTACACGACATTCATGAATCTGAAGACAGTAAGGCACTAGACATTGACAACATTCAAATAAAACCAATAAAATATGTCTTAGGTTGCATTACTCCTGCGCTCAGCCACATTTTTAATTTGATATTTGAGTCGGGTGTTTTTCCAGATGATATGAAAAGAAGCAGAGTGACTGTGTTGTTCAAGGGTGGTGACAGTAACCTGGTGGCTAATTATAGACCTATATCTATTATTCCTGTGTTTTCTAAGGGATTAGAAAATTATCTATACGCGTATATCTGCCTTCTTCTGCTCCAGAAATATAATCACTGACTTTCAGTTGGGTTTAGAAAAGGAAGGTCAACGGAGACAGCCCTATTAACACTTAAGGAAATGATACTGCAAAATTTTGAACGAAATCTTTTCACGTTAGCAGTTTTTCTTGATTTCAGCAAGGCTTTCGATTGCATTGATCATAACATTTACTGCTTAAGCTAGAATCATACGGAATCCGCGGCACGTCACTTCAATTGATAAAGTATACTTGCAAAACAGACAGCATTGCGTTCAAATTAAGCACTCATACCTCATCATATTTACCTGTCTTAAATGGTGTGCCCCAGGGAAGCGTACTGGGACCGCTATTATTTAATGCTTACAATCAATGACATCGTGGATATTGATCCAGTGTGAGCTTTGTCATATATGCTGATGACCACAAACCTACTTTTTTCAGGCCCTGACCCAGACGAGTTAATTATTCGGTGCAATGAGTTATTGAACAAGGTTTTCTTGTAGTCTACCAAAACTTTATTGAAAATAATCCATTGAAAACAAAAGCCATCGTATTCCGAGCAAAAAAACAAAATATTTCATCAACACACGCGTTAGCTTATGCAGGTGAAGACATCAAACCTCAGCTGGAACCAACACGCGTTGATATCCTGCAAAAAAGCCTCTAGTGTAGTCGGTGTGCGGGCTCGTTGTAGACATATCTTACCCGCAAAAGTGAAATTGCAAATATACCATGCTCTTTTCTTTCGCACATAAATTACTGCAGTTTGGTGTGGGCAACCACGACAAAAACTAGCATAATGAAACTTCAGATCCTACAGAAAAAGGTTATTAGACATGTAGCTAATTTAGATTATTTGTCATCAACGCAACTCGTGTTTCGGGACTACGGTATTATTAAAGTTGAATATATGTATACCTTTCGCATTCTGCGATCTTGCTATTTCTCTTCCATTTCGTTTAAACAATTCATTAAAAATACCGCATGTCTAACTGCAAAAAACGTTTTGTTAAGAACAAGAAACAGTGACGTTTGGTTTGTTCCGAGGTTTCGAAATAATTACAAATCACAAACATTGAAATACAATCTACCAACCATTCTCAATAAATACAGTCACGTAAACAGCTTCTCATTAAAAGAACTGCGATCCTTTTTTGTAAATATAGGCTAAAGTTTTGACGTTGTGAAATGGGTTGTTCTTGTACGATTTCATTTTTCTTTCAGTGTGTGCATCCATATTGTACTGAGTAGGTTACATGATGAAAAGCATATAGCAATAACAGCGTCTGTTATAATTTCTTGCCTGACATCGGATGTATATTGTATGATGCAGGTCATGCACAAGAGCAATTTTGTATATATTTCTTCCCTGATATTTCGTGATTATTTAAAAAAAGATTTTTTGCCGATAGTGGGTGTTATGGTTGTGGGTTTTCCTTTGTATATTTTTGCTTTTTTGTTTTTGTTTTGGCTCGCGTCTATGTAACTATCTTCTGTGCTATGTTTAGTATCGGGATGTTTTGTAGTAATGTGTATATATATATATATATATATATATATTTTTTTTTTTTCTTCACCGTATTTGGTATTGTAATGATAGCTTATGGTCAATTTATCGTTGTTACATATCTTTGTCATTGTCCCAACTGCCTTGTGTAGGGTTCACTGGCCTCGTCAAGCTGTCCATAAACAGCTTTTAGCCAGTGAACCTCTCCAGAACCTGTTTCTTTCTGAGAAATAAATGATTTGATTTGATTTGATTAATCCATGAATGGGCCCACCTCGCCGAAATGCCATAGCGTAGTATCAACGTACGCCGCCGCAGTCAGAAACACCGTTTTTTAGTATCGTTTAATCCCTCTAGATGTCGCCAAGTACCACCTATTTCACGGCTGTGGCGCTTTCACAGCTCCACCTACTTATATGTTGTTGAACATCTATCTATCGAAGCTATGCTCTGCTGCGCCGGGATTGTTTTGATGCTACAGAATGTACACATTGGAGGCACATGTCGAGGCCTATTGCCCCGTAAACGTGTGGATAACGTCGCAACACCATGTGATGCTTCGACAAATAAAGACAGCAAAACTAACGTACAGTCGCCGGGTGAGAGCCCCTTTCCAGTATCCGTCTCAAAGTGAACGCCGTCCCTCTGGCAGAGCGAAGCGTAAGAGTTTCGTCGTTCCGTTTCGCAAGGTCAAGTTCATCACTAGAGGTTTGTCTGCTTGATTTTATTGTCATATCGTTCGATATTAAGCGCAGCGGGACCGTTTTTTGAGATTACTAGTGCCGCATACTCTTTATCAGTCGAGAATCGATGCACTCGCTAAGCCTAAATCTATTGCTCGCTTCGCTGGCTTGGCGTCAGCCATCTTGATTTTGATGAGGGAGGAACGGTTTCTCCATTGAAAAGGGAGGAAAGTTGCTCCATTTGAAGACGAACATTGGGGACATCGCCGTTTCTTCATTAAAGGA
Source organism: Rhipicephalus sanguineus (assembly GCF_013339695.2). NCBI lineage: Eukaryota > Metazoa > Arthropoda > Arachnida > Ixodida > Ixodidae > Rhipicephalus > Rhipicephalus sanguineus. The sequence continues at coordinate 74,830,345 of NC_051179.1, read as the reverse complement.
GAGAGGGTCACTCCAATTTTTAAAGAGTGTGGACGAAGTGCGGAGCAGTGATTCGCCTGTGTTTCGCTTGTGTTTTAGTGCCAAAAAAATTCTATTCTTCAACGTCGGAACAGGCCGCAACAAAGACACAGTGTGATTAGTTTCTTGAAAAATGGCGGAAATGGGCGTATGGCACACAATTGCGCTGCGTTTTATATGAAACGATGGGAAAGCCCGTGAAGGGAGAGTTGGTGTTTCCGTTCCGTTGCTCCTTCCGTAATAGAGCAGAAAAATAACTTGAGAGAGCGTATGCATCGGCATGTTGGTAATTCATGTTTCACTTTTTGAGCGCACAAAAGAACAGGGACGTGTCCGCGTCGTTTTTCGTCCCTGTTCTTTTGTGCGCTCAAAAAGTGAAACAGAGCAGAAAATAACGTCCGTAGCTGATGTATGGCCACGTGGTGCGCTAGCAGCTGGGAAGACGGAAGCAGCCCATTAGGTCTTTCAGACTGGTGGGCTGCGGTGCGGCGTCGTGCAGTGTTTTGTGGTTCTTGTTCGCGCGTAGCGATTCGCTAAGTTAAGCGTGAGACATACGGTACGATTTTAAATGCGATGCAACGGCCGACGCGGCGGTGCGGCAGCCGGATTGGTGACCTTTCATCGCATTAAACCACCACCATTCTGGCTGCCGCACTGCCGCTCGGGCGTCGCATTGGATAGAGAATCGTACCGTCTGTCTCGGCCTTTATACGTGTGATTGCTTGTGGGCGCTGGTGTGATCAAAGATGTCCGCCCGTACGTTGTGCGTTTGCCATGCCTCTTCTCGGAAAAAGCGGCTGCACGCTCTCGAAAATGGATACGTCGAGGCTGAACCATGCCGTGGCGGTGTATTTATCGTTCTAACTCTCATCGTTTACGAAGAACCCGGAGACCTCGAAGACGCGTCTGGCTTAAACGCGTCCCTTGCGTCAAAATGGTTCATTTCGTACTGAAGGAGCACGCAGCGCACAATCGCACAAGGCGACGCTTAACTGCATCAACTGTTTCAGTGCGATTTTCGTATGTAAAAAACTTTGAAGTACACATGCATGTGAAGACCAACTTCACATTTTTCGCACTCCCATGGGCTCTCAGACTTCTTGACGTGTGCCTTGCAAACTATGCACAGCCTTGAGAGATTCTTCTTTATTTTGTTCGGCAGGTGTCACGACGAAAATGAGCCCATTCGGCGATTTGTGGGCGCATTGGCGTGGCCATCAAACTACGTTTTCAGCACAACGCCATGCTTCGAAAAAGCCGGTATAGTGGCACATTTCGCGCTAAACACACACACACACACAAACACACACACACACACACACACACACACACCACACACACCACACACACACACACACACACACACACACACACACACACACACACACACCACACACACACACACACACACACACACACACACACACACACACACACACACACACACACACACACACACACACACACACACACACACACACACACACACTCAAACTTACAAACAGCTCCAAAAATGGACAATTTCTATCTAGCAGAAAACATAAAACAAACAGCAAACATTAGATAATGTGCTGCCATCTGTGAGACATTGTTAAAAGCATGACTCTACTACAGCAGAGCCTATATGGTTCCGCCTAAAGCCCCTCCATCGCGGGGCTTCAATTTCGCCGTTCTAGCACAGGGAAGTGGCCACACTGCACAGTCTTGCTCGTCGATGAGTGCCGGCAGGACATTCATGTCATGTAGTCACTCTCAAGTCTCGGTTGTCTTGGCGACGCTGACACTTGGCCCCCGCTTCTCGATCTCTAAGTTCTGCGTCATTTTGGCGTCGTTGACGCCTGTGATTGGTTTCCCGCGCGCGTAGTTGGGGATCCATATCACGGCGACTGCCATGCACCACCATCCACCGAATCAAGAAAGAGCTCTCAATCTGTGATGACGCTTTATTTCAGCTTCCCTGGCTCTCAGCAAGGCATCTTCAAGGCGTTGTTGGCGTTTGACCTCCGCTTTTCTGGCCTGACTACGACGCGCGTGCGCGTCTGTGTGTCTGTGTGCGCGTGCGTGTGTGTGTAACAACACATATTAATAAGTATGCACTTAGTGGTTGAAGTGCACATTAAGGGCCGAATTTCGCTATCGGGTCCCCCATTTTTTACATGCGAAGCAGCTTTTGCTCGGGGCTGTGTCCGTCCTTCCTTCACGCGTCCGCTCCCCACTGCGCGTGCGCCAACTCTCCCCCTCTCCTCGTGTGAGCGCGAGAAGGAGCAAGGAGGTAGTGTAGAGGAGGTGGCGTGAGCACTGCCCCCACTTCGTTTCTCCTCTCCCATTTCTCTCTCTCAGCCACAGCTGTGCGCTCGTATATAATGCAGCGCTCGCTTGCTCCCGTTGCACTCTCCTTCGCAACGGCGCTATGGACGCTCGCGAAGCTGAACGTAAACGGCAACGCGGGCCAGCTTTGCACTCTCCTTCGCAGCGGCGCTATGGACGCTCGCGAAGCTGAACGTAAACGGCAACGCCAGCAAGCGAATCTCGAAGCTGCGAGGCAACGTGAAGCCGAAGCGCGAAGGAAACATCGAGCTGGGGGGAGGGTAATAAAAGCGGTACACAACATATACACAACTCCACACACAAATAAAACATACACGGAAACACACAAATGGAACAACAATGGAAACACAAGTGAACACACAGCGGCTGCTTCGCATCGCCACATGGTTCCCTTTAGTGGGAGATGGCGTAATTTTTTTATCATTGCACAGAAACGAGTTTATATTATTTGAAACTTTGGAAACTTATGCGCCGATGTTCAATTTTACGAAACGTAAAAAGTAGAGAACGAGCGCTAACTTGGAAGGCCGACTGTCGTCCGCCATGTCAGTCTGCCTTCCAGCGTTCAGTCTGCGACTGCTGGTCGTCTGTTTCTTTCGTTGTTTGGTTATGAGGTAAAGATGGGTGGGTTTTTATTCTAGAATGTAATACGGGTGAATGAGATCCATTTATAAAAGTTTTTGTTTCAGAGAAGCTTTATTTGCGCAGTCGTATTCACTTTTTTGCCGAAGCCTCGCTCAACACCAGCCAACACAAGCCTCCCAGGCACGTATACTATCATCTCCATCGCGGCAACGGCGCCCCTTAGGAAATTCGCATAGACGGTGGCGCCAGATTTCCCTCTATGTATTATTGTTAGAAACTAGGCGTGCGCCGGCTCACCGGAGCAGTGCAGCTTCCACATGCACCAACGAGATTTCTCCGCCGCCGACTGTTTCGATTGCGAGAGCACCGATTAACAAAGCTGCTGCAATACTCGTTGCAGAAACGAAACGATTTCGACGTGCGAATGTCGTGCCTTGGTGGAGCAAGAAAGAGGCCAGCGGGACGCACGCGTTTGCGGCTCAAGCTACGAACCTCTGCCTCCCGTGTTTCTGAAGCGCAGTGTGGTAGCGTATACATGAGCACAGGCGCCGGTTACCCATTGCTAGAAAGCGCACACCGTGCCGCTTCTTTCCTTAATTGACGACGTTTTGAAGAAGTCCATATCGGGTACCAGTGTTAATTATGAGCTCGTTGATGTCATCTTTACGCGGGATTCACGATTCGCTGTGTCCAAATATATGTTCACAACGTCAGCTACCACAATGGTTTAATCATGATCATGGGCGTTAGTCATCGCGATAGAGACATGCCGTCAACATGGGTGGATCCACGTCAAACGGTTCTATAGCTGCCACACACGAATAGACATTGTACAAGCTCTCATATCACTAGCCAGTAAGCACTACTTCTGTGAAGACCCGTTTCACTTTCGTGTTATACCGATTCCTATGACGGAGGGATCAGCCATGCTTTTTTCTTCCTTCCGTCGCCCAAGGGAGTATAGCAACGTCGAATGCATGCATATACTCCGGTACATTTAGGTGTTCGTTGCAGAGACTCGAAGAGTGCGAAGGCGGGCAAAGAAGAGGCAATAGGAGGACTGGACGTGCACGTCTTCCCTCTTCTTCTTCCCTCTTCTTTGTTCGCGTTTCTTACCGCAGTACCGCAGTTAAAAAGCCTTTACGATGAACGCCAACCAAATAGCTCGACTTGATGGTCTTCACTACGATGTGCAAGGACTCTAGAAGAGAGGGGGAAGGGTAGGCTAGAGCCTTCTCTGTCAGCAGAAGCAGGAGGCGTTATTTCCGTGACGAAAATACGCCAGTGAAGTGTTGGTGGACCCCGGGATAAAACAATTTCGTGTTAAACAAAAAGAATAGCCTTGCAGGAGGTGGTCTCGCAGATTTTTGCACATCGTTCAATATTGTACACGCTCGCGTGATCTCCTGTCGGGAAGAACATTCATTTTGGAAGTGGTGGTTTGAAAGAACACGAGGTTACTTGCTTCACCCTGAACCTCGGTGCTTATTCATTGATGACCTGCGATTGTGACGTCATTCGACCATAGCATTTAGTGTCGTGAACACGCTTTCGAGGCCCACTCTCTGCGTCATGAAGAGGGCACCATGGTACCGTAACAAAGGCATTTGGGCAAATAAAAGAATGGAAACTACTGATGGAGAGATCAATACAGCGCTGTTGAAATACTTTTTAGCACGAAAGTGTTTTATTCCTGGGTCCACCACGGCGCCGCTGACGTATTTCCGTCACGGATATGACAATGTAAAATATACACTAACAGATGGCAAAGAAAAAAACTAGAAGAAAAAGGTCCGTTGCAGGGAGTCGAACCTACGACCCCTCGATCCACAGCGCGCGGTGCGAAACCACTGAGCCACAAAGCGCATGTTCTCAAGATCACTGACGGCAAGCTATTTATATACACCATTTACCGTACGCGATACTCAGAGCTTGGTGGCTTCAGCGTGTTCTTGTTATCATTAGCGAGATGGCGCGAAGGGAGCGCCGGGCGCGCCTTAAAGATCGTAGCCCCGCGATTCGCGATGCGAGCGCGCTTCTACAGGGGGTGTCTCTCGTGCGTGCGTGCTTATCTCTTGATGGGGGCGGTTTACACGTCTTGTCCTTTAACCGCAAGTTACTGTTGACGATTTAGAGAGCACAGATGTCACTTCGGTTCGCTGCAGCGGCCGCGTTTCCGAAAAGAGCGCGCTGCTCACTCGCAAAGAGGTAACAATTGTGACAGTTGTTAGCTCGCGCTCGTTCTGTGTATGCTGTTTTCTTGTGACATAACAATTTGCTGCTATAGCATTCATTCCTTCACCTTGTGCAGAAACAATGCACAATAAACGCTCAACTAGCCCCTGTGAATACATGCTTCACTTTCGTGTTATACCGATTCCTATGAAAGGGGATCATCTATGTTTTTTTCTTTGGCTGGTGGTTTCTGGATCGTGGGGGTGGGAGGTATATGTTGGTACACTGGTCTTCCCAGATACATTGTTCTTCTTCGTGCAAAAATATGACTTAAAGTTAGCCTTGAGGTAAGTAGCCCCGACTAGCGCTCCTTGGCCGCAGAGTTTGAACTTAAAAAAAAACTGGATGTATATGTTGGTATTGATCTTCCACCAGAGTGCATTGTTTCTTTTTCGTGCAAGAAAATATTAGGTAAAGTTTAGCCGTGAGGCAAATGGCCCGACCAACGCTCCCTGCCGCAGAGTTTGAACTTAAAAAAAAACTGGATGTATAGTTGTATTGGTCTTCCCAGATGCATTGTTCTTTTTCCTGCAAGAAAATATTAAAGTTTAGCCGTGAGGCAAATGGCCCGACCAACGCTCCCTGGCAGCAGAGTTTGAACTTTTGTTTAAAAATCCCGGATGTATATGTTGGTATTGGTCTTCCCAGATACATTGTTCTTCTTCCTGCAAAAAAATATTAATTAAAGTTTAGCCGTGGCGCAGTTGCCGTGACCAACGCTCCTTGGCTGAAACCTCTCGCCTTTTGCAAGCTAGTTAACGCCATCATTAACGTCAGTGATGAATAGATTCAGGAGATTGAGCTGACAAACGCTGTGAAAACACGTGTCATTGTCGTTGTGAGGTTAACTGTTATTGACATTGACGCCTTTTACACTTCACACGTTATTTTTGTGCATATCGCCATATTCGTGGCGTGGTGCTCCAAATTATTGGCTTGCGCTATACTTGGGCCTCACAGTGATGGAAGTGACATTAGGCTTTTTAACATGAAAGTGTTTCATGCTGGGGTCCACCAAGACTTCAGTAAAGTGTTTTCGTCACGGAATGACGTCAAAAAAATTGCGCACGATCAGATGACAAGAAAAGAAGGTCCGTCAACGGGATTAGAACCCATGACCTCTGGGTAAGCGGCAACAGATGCCGGACACGCTATCCACTGCGCCACGGTCGCCACACGTCTGGAGGCTTTACAAACGCGCCTTTTATATCTCATACTTTCTTCTCAGAGTGCTCTTGGTCCGCGGGGTGGTGTCGCCCTCTGGGAGCGGTAAAGTGAAGTAATTCATCATGACCTTTCCTCCGCGCTTACCTCCTGCAACGTGTCGTTGCTACGCGTCCGTCCCATTCGGGGCGTTTCCAATAGGAGAAGTGCAATTTTATCAACGCCTTAACACACCGCGAGGTGGCGACCTTAGCCCAAGCGTCGTCCTCGCTATAATTTCTAGAATGTACTTGCTAGTGTGCCGACCGCGGGCGTCGTGGTGGCACGGAGAATGATACCTTCCACCGGCGGCCACCAGGCGGCCATAGCCCCAGGGGCCGTGCTATTGGCCGCGAGATCGAGCGGAGTCGCCGCCTGGCGGCTACTGGCTGAAGCGCGCCTAGTGTGGATTGCTCCATGCGCCGTCTGCTAGCCGCGTTGTGTTTGCATGTGCGCGTACGTCATGCAGGGCCTCAAAAGGTGGTTTGTTCCGTTGCGTTGGTGCAACCTATGGTGCAACTTTAACCGCTCGTACATATGCCTAACAACATGTAAAGAAGCATTTGGCCTTGATTGGCTGTATATGTACTGTAATAAGATCAGTGAGTGCACTTGTCGAGAGTGCTGTGTGTGATTGTCGTACCGTCCGTTCACGAGAGTCATATCAGTGTAGGTGCCGCTCTGTGGTTCAACCGCATTGCAAAGTGCACTTGGCGTTGTCCTAAAGATGAGAAGTATTAAATCTCATGTGAATATAGCCTTTTAGCGGCACGGTGGTTAAAAAAAAAGCTCTCATGCACTTGCGCGTTGTGTTTAAGTGTATAACTTCGGGACTGTCGTTTATAGGTTACGCGACGAGCTTCAGTTGTGTACGGTCCTGGTCCCACTGCAGAGAAATATTTCTGTCAAGTCACGCCTGACACTTCGGTACTTAAATTGTCCCCTAAACAGAACAGAAAATGGAATGACACGGTAATCGCAAAACTGAGTTGCCTTGCGCAATTATAACTTGTGGCGAAATGTATACAAAGGCACCCGTGTACTTGCGAGGTAGCTTATGCCTGTCAAATTTGCGCTGTGGCAAGTTCAGTGTCGGAAGTGCGTCAGGCCTCAATCTCTTCCGCGAAAACCCTTAAAAAAAAGAGAGCGAGCGAGAAAAATATATTCATCAAGAAAAGCAGTGGCGATAAACTCGCTCGCGCATTTTCATCGCTTAGGTGCGTGTGAGGGCTCATAAAACGATACCTTTACTATGCACCAGATCATGCATACACACTTGCCACGTTTCGGTGGACGTACTTGCTTACTGCGACCGTCTTCACGCTCGTAGTGCACAGCAGCAACAAGCATATAAATGCACACATTAGCGAGGTTATCGCTGACTACTCACCATTCTTTCTCGTCCGTGAATGCGAATGCACCGTCGTCGAAGTGCTTGCTGCACACCATCGCGTACTTGGAAGGCGTCTCGCCATTACGAAGCCTAACGAGCCACAGTCGGCGACGTTCCGCGTCGGTGGGATAAAAATGGAAGCTTATCCCTGGCTCTGTGCAGTATGTGCGGCATTGTGGCACTGAACAAAACCTCACCATCGATAACGAAGAGTTTTCTGCGGGTACGGAACACAAAATCACGATGTGAAAACAGAAGCCCCGTGCACTTCTACACACACACACACGAAACTAGTATCCACACTAGCGGGGTGACGGTGCTGCCACCAATAGGTCTATCTCGCCGCGAATTGGCCGCGAGATCGAGCGGAGTCGCCGCCTGGCGGCTACTGGCTGAAGCGCGCCTAGTGTGGATTGCTCCATGCGCCGTCTGCTAGCCGCGTTGTGTTTGCATGTGCGCATACGTCATGCAGGGCCCAAAAAGGCGGTTTGTTCCGTTGCGTTGGTTCAACTTTAACCGTTCGTACGTATGCCTAACACGATGCAAAGAAGCATTTCGCCTTGATCGGCTCTATATGTACTGTAAAAAGATCAGTGAGTGCACTTGTCGAGAGTGCTGTGTGTGGTCGTCGTACCGTCCGTTCACGAGAGTCATATCAGTGTAGGTGCCGCTCTGTGGTTCAAGCGCATTACAAAGTGCATTTGGCGTTGTCCTAAAGATGAGAATTATTAAATCTCATGTGAATATAGCCTTTTAGCGGTCGTGGTTAAAAAAAAAGGGCTCTCGTGCACTTGCGCGTTGTAGTTAGGTTGTATAATTTCGGGAGGTCGTTTTAGGTTAAGCGACGAACTTTAGTTGTGTACGGTCCTGGTCCCACTGCAGAGAAATATTTCTGTTAAGTCACGTCTGACACTTTCGGTACTTAAAATTGTCCCTAAACAGAACAGAAAATGGAATGACACGGAAATCGCAAACTGAGTTGCCTTGCGCAATTATAACTTATAATAATTATATAATTATTAATTTCGCCACAATTATAACTTGTGGCGAAATGTATACAAAGACACCCGTGTACTTGCGAGGTAGCTTATGCCTGTCAAATTTGCGCTTTGGCAAGTTCAGTGTCGGAGTGCGTCAGGCCTCAATTTCTTCCGCGAAACCCTTTAAAAAAAAATGCCCCCACCTCCCGAAGGAAATCGTGAGGAAATGCGAATGCATTTCTTGCGCCGAGAGTACACGGCGCAGTAATTTTAATGGCGTAAATTATGACGAGACGAGGTTTGTACCGTAAACCATTTATTTACACATTCACCAGCCCTGTTTGTGTTGTCATTGTACCTGACGGCCATAATCTCAGCCTTGTGGTCGCCGTTGGCGTTTCACACGGCGTCTCGAGCACACATTTCGAGAGGCGCCCAGCCAGACGGACGGAGAGGTGGGCGCAGGGGGAGAGAGAGCGAACGGCGAGAGAAGGACCGGCGCGCGCCCGCGCAACCGCGGTGAGGAGGCGGAGCGCGCGCAGTCACGTGGGGTGTGACGTCGCTGCGCCGTTGCTACAGACGCTCCTCTCCTTTCCTCGCGCCGTTGCTATGGGACGGCGGATTTTCAGGGTCGCTTATAAGTGCATTCGCACGTAAAAGCATCGAGCGAGAAAAATATATTCATCAAGACCAGCAGTGGCGGAAACTCGCTCGCGCATTTTCATCGCTTACGTGGCGAGTGAGGCTCATAAAACGATACCCTTACTATGCACCAGATCACACACTTGCCGCGTTTCGGTGACGTACTTGCCCTGCGGAAACTGAGAACTGTTCTCGCGGCCGTGTAAACACAATGGAACATGCGCGAACTACAAAAGGGCTCGGGGACTCTCGTTTAAACAGACTCATAGCCAAGCGCGAACAATTTGCATTCACAGCGCAGACGGTACATGAATGACAGAGAATAAATTCCATGAATTAATTTTCTTCTTTCTCGGTTGATTCTCGCTTAATTTCCTGCGGAAGTGTAGGAAAATCAAAGCACAGGGAAGCGTCCCCGAGCGTTCGCTTACTGCGACCGTCTTCACGCTCGAGTGCACAGCAGCAACAACATATAAATGCACACATTAGCGAAGTTATCGCTGACTACTCACCATTCTTCTCGTCTGCGAATGCGAATGCACCGTCGTCGAAGTGCTTGCTGCACACCATCGCGTACTTGGAAGGCGTCCTGCCGTTACGAAGCCTAACGAGCCACATTCGGCGACGTTCCGCGTCGGTGGGATAAAAATGGAAGCTTAAACCTGGCTATGTGCAGTATGTGCGGCATTGTGGCACCGAACAAAACCTCACCATCGATAACGAAGAGTTTTACAGCGAAAGCTGTTATGAGATCATTTCACCGGCCGTTTTTGGCGCCGTAGTTGTCCGCCGCCGTGTCCGTAACAGTATCGCTCGAAATAAGAAAAAAAAACTAAATAAGAAAAAATTCCAGGATGGAACGAGGTTCGAACCTGGGCCCTCTGCGTGGGAGCCCAGTATTCAACCTCTGAGCCATGCCGGTGCTTGAAACTGCTTCGCAAAAAGGTCCTATACAGGCTTCATGTCGGGAAGGAACCACATTAGCATATGCAATATAGCGTGGTAGAAGAGTAAAATAAGCACCAAGTGTCGCACAATGCGAATTCTGTAAGCAGGCGTCACACAATGCGAATTGCGCAACGAGTAGGTTGTTAATGCTTCCAACCCATTACAAAGGACTCTGCCATAATTCTTCATCGTCATCAGGCACAGCATCAACAAAGTGCGCATAATGCCTTACATGGGTTTAGCCGGTACCAACGCACTCCGTAGAATGACGAAAACTGGCACAGTGCCTGTTGCTACTTCTCAAAAATTACAATGATTTATAGCGTAGTGGGTTCCTCGCAAGTGCACTTGTATTGGTTGCCAAGGAAGCCCATAAGCGCATGATCCACTTCCTCGGGTCTCAGTAAAATTACAATGATTCATAGCGTAGTGGGTTCCTCGCAAGTACACTTGTATTGGTTGTCAAGGAAGCCCATAAGCGCATGATCCATTTCCTCGGGGTCTCAGTAAAGTTCTTCGCCCCCCCCCCCCCGTCTCTTTCCCACGTCAACGTATGTTATACAGCATGACGGGAGAGGGAAATAGCGACCGGGCGTCACCCAATGCAAATTACATAACTGGTGGGCCGTTTAAGATTCCAACCCATTACAAAGGGCTGAGCCATAATTCTTCATCGTCATCAGCCGTCGCGTCAACAAAGTGCACATAATGCCTTACAGACGTGTAGCTGGTGCCTCGCTTTTCCGCAGAATGACGAATAATGCTTAGTAGGTGCTTCCCAACTTCACAAAAATTGTGATTTATGACGTAGTGGGTACCTTTCTAGTGTACTTGTATTGTAGCCCCAAGAGAGCTTAACGGGCTCTAGAAACGCCGCTCTTCCAGCTTTCGCTGTGACTGTGCTGCGGTTTCAGCGCAGGCCTGGCGTTTTTCTGCGGGTACGGAACACAAAATCACGATGTGAAAACAGAAGCCCGTGCACTTCTACACACACCACACGAAACCAGTATCCACACTAGTGCGGTGACGGTGCTGCCACCTATGTAGGTCGATCTCGCCGCGATTGGCCGCGAGATCGAGCGGAGTCGCCGCCTGGCGGATTCTGGCTGAACTGCGCCTAGTGTGGATTGCTCCATGCGTCGTCTGCTAGCCCCGTTGCGTTTGCATGTGCGCGTACGTCGTGCAGATGCTCAAAATGCGGTCGGTTTCGTTGCGTTAGTGCAACTTTACCGCTCGTACGTATACCTAACACGATGTAGAGAAGCATTTGACCTTGATCGGCTGTATTCGCCGCGAAATCGGTCTACAGGTGGCAGCACCGCCGCCGCGCTAGTGTGGATAGGCGGCTGCCGGCGCGTATACAAACGCACACAACAGCGCTTCGTTGTGAGCGATTTGATCCGATTTCCGGCAAACAAACTGCGTTGACTGCAGCTTTCTCGTAATATGTGCGCTCTTCATTCCCGAATTAATGCACGAAGTGCGCCGAACGTTACTATTACTTGTGAGAGAAGCGCATTTCGCCAACGAGCGGATTGCTCGCATTCCGTGCAAGTGCGCCGAACGTTACTCTTACTTGTGAGAGAAGCGCATTTCGCCAACGAACGGATTGCTCGCATTCGGCAACAGTCGGCGTTTTCGCAATGGATGACGTTTTGTTGTTGTTTTTATTTGTACATGTTTAGCTTGTGTTCTACCTACTACGCCCTGCTGTAGCGCGACTGAATTAAGTATTTACGTCTTGTTCATCTGGATACCCCCCAACGAAAAGAAAGCCCCTATTCCTGCACGGAGTTCAAATAGCACTTTGTGCACTGCGTGCTCAAATAGTCATCCGCATTTCTTATTTAGTTCTCCATGAAATGTAGGACAGTTTATAGTTTACTGAGGAAAGCTACGTGGCTGACAGCGCTTTAGCGCTACTGAGACGTTTAACAAGCACACGCTTGTTTTTATTCCAGTAGCAGTACAGTCGCCCATTTTTTAAACCTGAACGCGCGAGCATCGACCGCCAAGTTGATAAGCGCCGTACAACGGAGTGTAGCGGCGAAATGAACGAGAATACGCGCATGCGCGCGATGAGCAGCCTTGGACAGCTGCCGTCTGCGGAAAAGCCTAGCAGACGGCAGTTGCCCACGACTGCCCATAGCGCGCATGCGCGTATTCTCGTTCATTTTGCCACTGCGCTCCGTTGTACGGCGCTTATCAACTCAGCGGTCGACGCTCGCGCGTTCAGGTTAAAAAAATGGGCAACTGTACATAAAGGTCACTGTACAGCACGGAACATTCTTCGATCGATTACTTGCACGACAGTAATGGAACAAAGGCCCGGTTATTTCACGGGACCAAAGTACGTTTTTTTCACGCGAATAATGTCCGCTGCCTTCCGGCAATCTATAAAAACGCAACACAAACGCTCAAGATAATGTAAAGAAAAAAAAAGATGTGCTTCGCGTGAAATTACTACGACATAATTTAAAGTACGCCGTTTCGAATAATTTTGACCATTAGGGCTCTTTAATGCGTACCTTTATCTAAGTTTACGGTGTTTTTTGTATTAATTTCGCCAAAGTTAAAATTGCGCAAGGCAACTCAGTTTTGCGATTTCCGTGACATTCCATTTTCTGTTCTTTTTAGGGAAAATTAAGGTACGAGGGACATCATAGGACATCATAGTTGAAATCAAGAAGAAGAAACGGATATGGGCTGGGCACGTAGCACGTCGGCAGGATAAACGGTGGTCATTAAGGGTAACTGACTGGATTCCAAGAGATGGCAAACGCGTGAGAGGGAGACAGAAGATTAGGTGGGTAGATGAGATTAAGAAGTTTGTAAGTATAACATGGCAGCAGAAAGCACAGGACCGGGTTGATTGGCGGAACACGGAGAGGCCTTTGCCCTGCAGTGGGCGTAGACAGGCTGATGATGATGATGATGAAGGTACGAAGTGTCAGACGTGACTTGACAGAAATATTTTTGTGTAGTGGGACCAGGACCGTACACAACTAAAGCTCGTCGCGTAACCTATAACGACAGTCCCGAAGTTATACACCTCACCAGAACGCGCAAGTACATGAGAACCTTTTTTTACCATCAAGCCGCTAAAAGGCTATATTCACATGAGGTTTAATACTTCTCAACTTCAGGACAACGCCAAGCCAAGCGCACATTGCAATGCGCTTGAACCACACAGCGGCACCTACTGATATGAATCTCGTGAATGGAGGGCACGACGACCACACACCGCACTCTCGACAAGTGCACTCACTGATCTTATACAGTACATATAAGCCGATCAAGGCCAAATGCTTCTTTACATCGTGTTAGGCATACGTACGTGCGGTTAAGGTTGCACTACCGCAAAGGAACGAAACTCCTTTTGAGGACCTGCATGACGTACGCGCACATGCAAACACTACGTGGCTAGCAGACGACGCATGGAGCAATCCACACTAGGCGCGTTTCAGCCAGTAGCCGCCAGGCGGCGACTCCGCTCGATCTCGCGGCCAATATGTACTGTAATAAGATCAGTGAGTGCAGTTGTCAACAGTGCTGGGTGTGGTCGTCGTACCCTCCGTTCACGAGAGTCATATCAGTGCAGGGGCGCTCTGTGGTCCAAGCGTATTGCAAAGTGCACTTGATGTTGTCCTAAAGATGAGCAGTATTAAATCTCATGTGAATATAGCCTTTTAGCGGCTCGGTGGTAAAAAAAAAAAAGGCTCTCATGACCTTGCGCGTTGCGGTTAGGTGTATAAACTTCGTGACTATCGTTTATAGGTTACGCCATAGGCGTGCGCAGGGGGGGGGGGGGCAAAGGGGGCGAGAAGGGGGGGCGCAAAGTCAGCCCTATACATTGTAGGGGGGGGCGATAGGGGGGGCGCAAAGGCAGCCGCATACATTGACATAATAGGGAGGGGGGCGCTGCGACGAACCTCGCCCCCCCTGAAGGGCAACCCTGCGCACGCTTAGGGTTACGCGACGAGCTTTAGTTGTGTACGGTCGTGGTCCCACTACAGAAGAATACTTCTGTCAAGTCACGTCTCACATTTCAGTACTTAAATTGTCCTCCAAAAAGAACAGAAAAGGGAACGACCGGAAATCGCAAACTGAGTTGCCTTGCGCAATTATAACTTGTGTCGAAATGTATACAAAGACACCCGTTTACTTAGATTAATGTACGCGTTAAAGAGCCGTGATGGTCAAAATTAATCCAAACGGCGTAGTTTATTTTATGTCGTAATTTCACGCGAAGCCACATCTTTCTTTTTTCTTTACATTACCTTGAGCGTTTGTGTAGCGTTGTTTAGCAGATTGCTGGAAGGCAGCGGACATTATTCGCAATGAAAAAAATGTATCTTGGTCCCGTGAGAAAACCGGGCCTTTGTTTCATTACTTTCGTGCAAGTCATCAATCGAAGAAAGTTCCGTGCTGTACAGTACCTTTGTGTACTGTTACTGGAATAAAAACAAGCGTGTGCGCGTTAAAACGTCTCCGTAGCGCTAAAGCGCTGTCAGCCACGTACTTTACTCAGTAACCTATAAACTGTCCTACATTTCATGAGTACTGAATAAGAAATGTGGATGAATATTAGAGCACACAGTGCACATAGTGCTATTTGAACTCATTGTGCAGAATACGGGCTTTCTTTTTGTTGGGGGTATCCAGATGAACAAGTAATAAATTCGATCGCGCTACAGCAGTTCGTAGTAGGTGGAACACAAGCTAAACATGTACAAATAAAACAATAAAAAACGTCATCCACTGCGGAAACGCCGACTGTTGCCGAAGGCGAGCAACCCGTTCGTTGTCAGAATGCGCTTCTCTCACGAGGAGTAGTGCCGTTCGGGCGCTTCGTGTATTAATTCGGGAATGAAGAGCGCACATATTACCAGAAAGCTGCAGTCAACGCGTTTTGTTTGCCCCAACGAAGCACTTTTGTGTGCGTTTGTATACGCACCGACAACCGCCTATCCACACTAGCGCGGCGACGGTGCTGCCACCTGTAGCCCGAACTCGCGGCGAATTGGTGGCGAGATCCAGGAGAGTCGGCACCTAGCGGCGAGTGGACGAAGCCCCGATGTGTGGATCCGATGGCTCCTTGCGTCTCTGCTAGCCACACAGTGTTCGCACATGTGCGTACGCCATGCACGTCCTCAGATTACAGCTTATTCCGTTGTGCTAGCTCAGTATCAAATGCTTGTACGTATGCTACACGATACCGCCTCGTGCATCGGCATGGTGGCGCCAACCGCTCGGCTAAGGTGGTTGTGCCCTTCCCCAACCCCCATAGGATCCCATGCATTTTTAATGAAGTTTGCGGTTTCGTTGCGCAAAAACAAACTAGCGCCATCTCTCGACAATACGCCACACCGACGACGCAACACTTCCTCTTGCTTCCACCGATACGCGATGCTCCTAGGTGACCCTTCTCTCCACTTTCTTTATTTATTTCGGTGGCCGTGAGAGCGCGCGCTGTGCACTATGCAGTAGCGCACCCGACAAGACCGGCTGGGCTCGTCGCTTTCGTCGCGTCTTCCTTGAACGTTGCAACGTTTAATATTGTGTTAAGGCGGTGGCCACACTCGGACGATGAGCCCTGATTTCGTTCAGCTGCCATCTCATCAACGGCAATGTTTCAGACGCGTCAGTTGTGTACTTTTGTCCGTTGGTTGCGGGACAAGATGGCCTCCTGCAAGACCGCATTTTTCCAAGTCAGCTGTGTGTGTAGTTCTCGGCGTCGTAGCAGTTTTGATGTCGCGAGGATGTCCACTGGTGCTACATTGTGGGAACCGCTGAATTGACTGCAAGCTTGACGACATTGTGCCAGAATATTCTAGCGTAACTGTACGCGCACGATTGTGCTACACTTAAAATACCGCGCTTGGCCTCGAGCGTCAACCTGGTACGCCTGTGTGCAACAAGCGTGTTGTTATCGTTGTTGCGTGCGGTTAATATTGAATTGCATTGGAATACCGTTTTTGCAAAGGTAAGTGAAGCTGTAAAGTAGTTGTCCTGCTATATGCTCGCACTCCACGAACATTACTTCTAGAATCGCGTTTTATTTTGAGCTGCACGTACCAAAGGAGAATCTAGCATACGAGATACATTGCACGCGTGCGCATTCCTATATAATCTGAGTAATGCCACGCGTGCGCATTTCCTATATAAGTCTGAGTAATGCCATGCTCAATTTAAAGCGCATGTGTTAGAGGATTGTGGCTTCAATGGTGAAAGTGATTAGATATTCCGAAATATGTGATTGCAATGCAGTTAGAACTTTCTCATATGTTAACATGGTCTGTGAACAAAAAAAAAAACGCTGTGTGAATGTTTGTTCGTCATTTGCTAAAGTACTTTCACGCATTATTATGCAGCTGTGTGACGGCTGTTAAAACGTTCAGCAAGTTAGATTTTGGTTTTCTTGGCCTAGTTGAGTGCTACGAGTATTGGGCGAAGATAAAATCGCGTGTCTTTTGTGCGTTTCTTAAGCAGGCATACAGCTGTAATAGTCATTGTTGTTGTACTGTTTGGGGTGTTCAATAAAACAAGAATGCTGTTTTGTACTGCAAAATTTTTTATTTCATCTGTGTTAACAGATCACGCAAACAACTTGGACACATGCACGTAAGAAACGTACGCAGTGCATCGCGCGCACGCATAAAAAACGGGCCCGTTATTTTAAAAAAAATAATAGAACAATCGACGTAACAGACGCCATGGTTTCTAGTGGAGCAGCGTCGGCAGTACAAATATCAAACCAGAATGAAACATGAATAGAAAAACGGAGAGTAACAGGCGCTTTGCCCACGGCTTCTAAGAGCCGCGCATATCCACCTATCGCCACCGTTCGCCGTTGGTGGCGCCACCAGTACCACTGAAAGCAGCAGCGCACGAGGCGGATAGACAAGTATTTCGCGTTACGAGACTTGTATGCACTCTAAAAATTACACCATTTCCCGCTAAAGGGGACCATGACGCGATGCGAAGTCGGAGCACTTGCACGATCGCGTTCCGTTGGCGTTCTTTGGGCATGCTACCGACCTCGCGTCGTGGAACGCGAAGAGGAACGCTCGCGCGTCTTGTCTTCCCTCTAGCCTGGCCGTTAATTCTCACAGGGCGAGCGGGGAATGCGGTCGGCAGGCGTGCGAGAGGGGGGTAGCGTAGGAGAGGAGTGAGAGGGGGAGGGACGCGCATGCGCTGGTGCTCATCGCCAGGGTTGCCAATGGTGGCTACTTTTCGCCAAATTGGCGATTTGAGAGGCCCGTGGCGATCTAAAATTATGAATGGCGACATGGCGAATTTTTGGCGATTTTCAGCTTAGGTCTCCACTGAGTTATGCATCCTAAGCTCAGTGCCTTCCCAACGAATGAGCGGCACTATTCTCTGTATTTTTCTGGGTTTGAGGTGCACATTGCGCGCCGTTCTGTATGTCCGTCCTGTAACTCGTATGTATCTCCTCATTCATCTAGATGCTTCTAACTCAATTCATCTAGATTCATCTAGATGCTTCAGAGCTTCGCTAAAGTTTCGCTTCTGAAGGGGCTAGATGACGGGTTGGTCGTGTGTTCCGGCCATTTGTTCCGCCAAAGCTCCAGCTATTCTGAATAGCTTGGCGACCTATTCACCGCTGCAGTATCCCCTAATCGAGCTCGTATAGCGAAGATGGGCGGATACGCGGGTGTTCGCGCAATAAAAATTTATTTATTCAGGCATTTTCTACTGTTCTCGGTGAGCGTGTGCAATGAAAACAATTGCATATAACATGTTACAATGTCTACCTGTTCAATTATAACGGACTGGATTGACGCGGGTGATATAAGTGATATATATGAAGGGACAGTGGCGTCCGGTATCATATTAGTTCACACTGAAAGGTATAGACCACTAATGAACGATACCTGTAAGAATTCTTCTTACTACTTCAATAAACCTGTTAATCCTTTTTTTCATATGAGGGGATGTAAAGCTGTCCTACAAAACAACGCCTTCGCGGCTTTCGCCCAAGGTTTACCACACTTTTACCTTTGAAACGAGCGGACGGGATGGAAGGATGCATGAGCGTTTTATCCCTTTCATACTGGCGCCGCCGCGCACATCTTGCGGCTAGCCGACAACCAGGTGCACCAAGCACTCCATGGTGAAGGGGCGATGCGCCTGTTATTGAGAAATGTCAAGAGATACTTGAAGGGCTTTGAATGGCACTGTATTCTACGGGGCTATACATCAGTGAAAATTCCATATACAGGATATG